>NC_046162.1:26609873-26704873 GCF_011064425.1 Rattus rattus
TCATCGGGTCTCTCCTCCTAGAGAGTCTACTTTCTCCCCTCCTGAAAAGGGTAGCAGATGTCTTTGGAAGACACTTATCCATGTCATAGCAAACTGTAAAGATGGCCGAGCTTGGCCTTGAATTTCCAGCCTCCTCTCCTCTGCTACCCCTGTTGGGATGGCAGGGGAGGACCAGCCTGTGGGCTTGTGGGGCTATCTCTGCTTTGCCCATTTCCTTCCCTCGGCATCATATCCTTTAGCACTGAAGGCATCAGTACTGCTTAGGATGCTACTATTGGCAAACCAGCCTTCTTTAGAAGTGAGGCACAGGGTCAGTTCTGTTGGGGTCCTGGAAGTATACAAGAAAGGAAAAAAATTATTATCATTTATAATTAAAACATCTTTGTCATAATCGCTTTTATTAAAATAAGATCCTTCCAGTTTTTTTTCGAGAGTCTTATTGATGTACAACTCACTATGTAACCCAGGGTGGTCTTGTGGCAATTCTCCTGCCTCAGACTCCAAGTCCTTGGCTTTATAGCTATGAGCTACCACAACCAGCTAAAATAACAAGTTTTTTTTTTTAAATTTGATTAATTTATTTAAGAAGGTGAAGGAAGAAGAGGAGAAGGAAAAGAAGAGGAAAAAGAAAGAAAAGAGAAGAAGAGGAGGAGGAGGAGGAGGAGGAGGAGGAGGAGGAGGAGAAGAAGAAGAAGAAGAAGAAGAAGAAGAAGAAGAAGAAGAAGAAGAAGAAGAAGAAGAAGAAGAAGAAGAAGAAGAAGAAAACTGAATTGCAGTATCTTTCCTAGAAGGGATATTAGTAAGAATTATTCCAGTGAACTTTTCTATTGATGTAAATGGTTTTCTGTCTGTCCATCCATCTGTCTGTCCATTCCTCCTTCCTTTCCTCCCTTCTTCCATTTCCCCCCTCTCTTTCAGGTTTTATGTACTCCACACTGGCTTCAAACCCACTATGTGGGCCAGGATGACTTCAAACCGCTGATCTGCCTGCCTCTACCTCTCAAGTCCTAAAATTACAGACATGGACCACTTTTTATACGTGGAAACACCCTGCCCTGTCATCATCCCAACCCCTTTACCACAAGATCTAGTTCTCTACGTAATTCAGTTGTCTGTGCCAACATGTGGGGGGTTTTCAGGGTGTTCGTTTAAAAGATGCCAAATCTCTGTCTGGATTCTAAGAGGACATGTGCATGTGCCACTGTGCACATGGGGAGGCCAAAGGACAACCTTGGGTATTAAGCTTTGTTTTCTACCAGGTTTGAGACATGTTCTTATTGTTTGCTATAGACTAGGCTGGCCGGCCTATGAGCCTCCAGGAATTCTATTTCTGAGCTCTATCTTGAGGCAGATGAGCAGGGATTCCAGTGATGTGGTATCCACGTCCATTTTCATATAAGTTCTTGGGGTGCAAACTCTAGTCTTTGTGTTCACATGGCAAGCCTCAGACACGATGAACTATTTCCTAGCTCTCTGCTTCCTTACATTGGGAAATTTTGCAAAGGGGTAACTAACTAACTACAACAAATTGTTTTTGTTATTCTTCATAATTAGTAGCCCTTTGGATCTTTTTTTTTGTTATCACTGTGTGTGTCTGTGTGTGTGTGTGTGCGCACATGTGTGCACATGTGCATGCCACAAGGAGTGTGTGTAGAAAAGAGGACATCTTGGAGACACTCATTCTCTCCTACCTTGAAGGTCTTGGGGATTGACTTCAGATCATCAGAGTTACCAGAAAACACTTTTGCCTGCTGAGACATCGCATCAGCCTGGTCCATTAGATCTGTAAGCTCAGGACTGGGGATACGTTTCTTGCAAATCTCCCCTTTGAGTAGCTTCTAGAAATGACAAGAAGAAATCGGAGCGTACTTGGAATCTTGCGTCATTTCTGCCACACTTGATTTTCACGGGAACCAACTCCATCTGCAGCACCCTCCTGGAAGTGTTAACTAAGACCAGCAGTGCGAGTCTGGAAACACTGTTTCTGGAGCGTTCTGTCACCTCAGGAGGGCGAGCAGAAGCTGAGAGGTTGTGGCATTCACTTTCTCGCAGTCTTCTTTGAGGGATTCTGTGATAGAGTCACTTCAAAGTCCCAATTTTTCCTCAGGATCAGCACAAAAGTTCCTGGACTGGAAGCCAGCTCCTCCCTCCTCAGTGATAACTTCCAGATCACAGGCCTCTCTTTGGACACCATGACAGTGACATAGTAACAGGATTAGGATTGGATGCAGGTGGTAACAACCCATGTCTTAGCCAGAATTTTATCCACAGAATATAATTTTTGTAATCTTGAGGACTCGGGCTCCTGTTTTCAATTCCTGGGAAGTAACACCAGTAACACACCGCTCAATAACAGGATAGCGTTTCTCAGACGTCAGCACTTAGTGGAACCACAGCAGGGCCTTTCCGGTCTCTACAGCCTACTGCTAGCTAAGCTAATTTCACCTCATCACTTTTCCATTAAATGCAACTTATTTATTTCTTTATTCGAATTCTGAAGTTAGGTCTCGCTGTGTAGCCCACACTGGTCTAGAGTTCACTTATAGCCCAAGCTGTCCTTAAATTTGTGGCGATCCACTCATCTCAGCCTCTCCAATACAAGGATTATAGGCAAACCAATATCCTTCTCTGGCCCCTTGGGCACCTCGTTCATGTGCACCTATGCCTCCAGTTTTAGAGACGTGCATCTTGTTGGAGTGGGGTACACACACACACACACACACACACACACACACACACACACACACACGCACACACACAGAGTTAGCATTTTCTCAGTTCACCGAATCAATGTGGATATCTTTCTTCCTGCACATCTGGACCACTGCCAAGCTTCTGATCTTTGTCATGTCCGCGTACAACCTGAAGCTCACCGTCCTTTGGAAGGTGCACAGACTGAACACCATGCTTCTATCTCAGCGCTTCAGAAAGAGGGGGAAAGACACGACCTTCTTCCGAATGTGAGAAAGTGCATTGAGATGCCTTACATGGTTCTTGCTGCAATCAGAAGTCACAAAAGGGATCAAACATCTTGGCAGCAGTTGCTCCATTGACGGATGCTAAAAGGAAAAGTTCCATTTTTCTCTTTAAATTAAAAGTATCTACACGGCGATAAAAAGCATCAACCAAACATAAAAGTATTAATAAATTACACTTTGTCAGAATTAAATATTCCTGCATTTTAAAGGGCATAATTAAGGAATTAAAATACACGGTATCAGCTAAGAGGAAAGAATATATATATATATATATATATGGAATTGTATTTTTGTAAATAAAAAGAAATCTTAAAAAGACGATTAGAGAAGTTGGGGATTTAGCTCAGTGGTAGAGAGCGCTTACCTAGCAAGCGTAAGGCCCTGGGTTCGGTCCCCAGCTCTGAAAAAAGAGAAAAAAAGACGATTGGATGTGTGTTCTTGAGGCCAAGAGAGGTTATTGGACATGGGTGCTTGGAATTGAATCTGGGTTGTCTGGAAGAGCAGCGAGTGCTCCCAACAGATGAGATTCTCTCCAGTTCCATACTTAAAGAAACCTTACCTCTCAGCTTGAAGGAATATATCTGGCTAAGATGAAAATATCTAATCAAAATCAGCCGACTTGGACACACCATCAAAAAATGTATGGCAGAAAAACAAGCACATAAAACATTTAGCCGTATTAGTCATTAGGGAAATTGAAATTCAGGCCACAGGAGAGTGCCACCAACCTGTTAGAATGACTGCAATTAAAGCTGACTAATGTTCCCGGGGCTGGTGAGGAGGCAGAGTAACTAGGTGTCTTATGCCTTGTTGGCAGGAATGCACATTGGCCCAGCAATATTAGAAACAGTCAGGCAATTTTTGGATCTGCTTTTGCCAGAGCAATATTACCTAGCAATTACCCTAGCACTATTACTCTCAGGTATTTACTCTGGAGAAAGTGTGTGTGTGTGTGTGTGTGTGTGTGTGTGTGTGTGTGTGTGTGTTTATCACAATTCATAACATTGTTCGTCAGACTCAGGAAAACTACCTCTTTTCCAGAAAAATAACCCACTCTGAATAATAGTTGGAGGGTTCCTAGACTCGGTGAAGCCAATACATAGATCTCAGGTTAAGTAACCTTAGTCTAGAATTCCAGAACATTTCCCAAACTGAGAGCCAGGGGACGGGCTGCAGAGAACCAAGCTGAATTGCGAAGCGTTGCTTACTCTTCTTGGACAGCAGGTGGCGCTGCCGCCTGCCTTAACGCCCGGCTGTCAGCACTCTATGAACAGGCTGCTGCGCGAGGGGGCGTG
This sequence comes from Rattus rattus, assembly GCF_011064425.1. Taxonomy (NCBI): domain Eukaryota; kingdom Metazoa; phylum Chordata; class Mammalia; order Rodentia; family Muridae; genus Rattus; species Rattus rattus. The sequence continues at coordinate 26,614,147 of NC_046162.1, forward strand.
GCGCAGTGCGGGTCACCAACTGGTCCAAGGAACAGCTTTCCAATCCTGCACGCAGGGAGGACGGAAGGACGCCAGATTGCAGGTGGCTAGGAGCAGCCCCGAGGGGCCCTCCGTATTCCTTCCTAGCGTTGAGCTGTAGATGTGGCGTAGCCTGCTGAGCGCCGTGGAGAGATACGCGCCCGCTGGGCGCTCAGGGTGCTCGGATGCTGTGTGCGAGTAGAGCTCCTGGCAATAGCACAAACCACAGAAACCTGACTGCAAATACTTCCACATGCAAAGGAGGAAACTGAAACCTTCCTGCGTCATTTAAAAGGCACGAAAGCTGGAGATGTAGTTCAGTGGTAAACTCTTGACTAGTTTATGTGAGTGAGGACTAGGTTCAATTCCCTGTACTAGCAAATTCAAATAAAATAAAACAAAAGGAAAAGCATCAAAACAACTACGGTTTGGTATTCTGGAAACCATTTTCTTTTCGTTTTTAAAATTGGATTTTTTATTTACATTTCAAGTGTTATTGCTTTTCCCGGTTTCTGGGCCACAAGCCCCTCCCTCTCCCCTTCTTCTATGAGGGTGTTCCCCCTCCCCAACCCCCCCCTCTTCTGACCCCCCTGACATTCCCTTGCACTGGGGGTCCAGCCTTGGCAGAAGCAAGGGCTTCTCCTCCCATTGGTGTCCAACAAGGCCATCCTCTGCTACATACACAGCTGGATCCATGGGTCAATCCATGTGTACTCTTTGGTTTAGTCCCTGGGAGCTCCGGTTGGTTGGTATTGTTGTGGAAACCATTTTCTTACAGAATGGTCCTTCGCCAGCACACCAGACTTCTTCCTCATTATGGGCCATAAAGTACATGTAAACTAACTGGGAAGCCTAACTGATTACCGTAAGGCTTGTTTTCTCAGACACTATCCCTGGCTCTTCAAAGCAGGAGGGTAGAAGTTAGAGCTTGAAAAGCAGCGAAACTTAGCCTGGGGAGAGAAGGAGAGACCCCTCCAACATCGTACTTGGGAAAGCGAGTCCCAGAAGGCAGTAAGGTATTTTAAGGTTACCCATTAGTTGACATGTATATCCCTCCTTATAAGTATGAAGGTGTCTGGTGAGCCGGCAAAATAATGTTTTGTAAGAGAATCAGGGTTTCCAAAAGCCAAACACCAGTTATTTTCACAAGAGGCACAACCTGGGCCTGGCTCTCAGCAGAGGTTCTCAACCTGTGGGTCGTGACCCCACCGCGGGTTTGACTAATCCTTTCACAAGGGTTGAATATCCAGTTATCCTGCATATCAGATATTGACGTCATGATTCAGAACAGCAGTAAATTACAGTTATGAAGTAGCAACAAAATAATTTTATGGTTGGGGTCATGACAACATAAAAAAAAAAAAACTGTATTAAAGGATCGCAGCATTGGGAAGGTTGAGAAACACTACACTAGTTCACTACTCTGCCTCTCAGCGGGCAGAGTCGCCCATGCCTGCGATTTCAGCGCCAGGGAGGCAGAGGCAGAAGGATCACCTGGCGTTCAAGGCTAGCCTGGGTGAGTTCCAGGTTCACTTGTGCTAAAGTGTGATGCCCTGTTTCTGGCAGGAAAAGAAAGAGTGTGGCTAAGGATCAACTGTGCCTTAAGAACAGAAATATGCAGAACGGGGACCTGGGCCTTCCATCTGCTAACCCAATTGGAAAGAAGGGGAGGTGGGATATGTCTGTGTTTTTAATAAGCATTCTGAATAATCCCTCTACTCTCCCCGTTTTTGTTTGTTTTATTGCTTTGTTTGAGGCAGGGTCTTGTGACGGTGAACTCACGGTGAAACCCATGCTGGCCTTGGACCTCCGATTTTCCCATCTCCCTCTTCCAAGGGCTGTCATGGCAGGTCTGTACCGCCACACCTGGAAACTCCGAGTCTGAGAACTGTGGCCTTGTGGTAGTTTAGATAAAAGATTCAGGTTCTGAGTACACAACTCCTCCCAAAGTTGATTTTCTGCTACAGAAATTAGCTACGTTAACCATTTGTGATCCTGTAATCCCAGCGTTTGGGAGGCTGAAGCAGGGGGACTCGTGTGAGTTGGAGGCTAACCTGGGCTATGTAGTAAGCACCAGACCTTTTTGCAAGGTGGCTCAGCCGCCACGCTTGACTATTTAAATTCCATCTCTGTGACCTATATGGTGGAAGAAGAGCGCCAACTCCTACAGACTGTGTCCTCTGACCTCCATATACTACTCATGGTGTCATGTGGGCTCTTCCCCTGTATTAAATGAATGAATGAATGAGTGAGCAAAAAAAAAAAAAACCAAAACCACAAATAAAAAAGAAAAACAAGGCCAGGATTGGCTACATTGGTAGAGAGCTTGCTAGCATGTATGAAGTCCTGGGTTCTATCACAGCCCTGAAGAAACCAGACCTGGTGGTGTTAACCTGTAATCTTGGGAAGGTGGAGGCAGAAAAATCAGGAGTCCACGGTCATCTTCCATTACATGGTCAGTACCAAACCAGCCTAGGTTACTTGAGAACCTGCCTCAACACCCCCATCCCCATTTTGTTACGGTTGATAGTACTGACCTATTTTAGTAACATTAGCCGTGTGTTTCTTATATGTCTCGTATTTCTCTATTTCCTGCATTGGCTCATTGATCCTTCACATCAATGGGGTATAGACGACTATATGTTACTCTAGGTTTATCTGCGAAGCATTCGGGGCTCAGGGGTATCAAACCTCAACAGAAACCAAAACCAAAAACCAGCTCACCAACCACAAACAGAAGCCACTGAGGCCTGGGAAGGGTATCCAGTCGAGACATTTGTGACTTTTAAAAGCTTCGAAAGACAAGTGCAAGTATAGCGTGGGGAACCTTTTAGTCACCTTTCCCTTCGCTGTGACCAGATGTTTGGTGGAAACAACTTAGCGGAGGGGGATTTCTCTTGGCTTATGGTTTCAGAGGGGTTCGTTCATGGCTGCAAGGTCTCATGTATGTGATCAGAAACCAGTGTGGTGTAGGTATGTATTGAGGCTGCTGCTCACTCCCTGATAGATGGGAAGTAGAGGAAAGGGAAGCCAGGAAGAATCTGAGTCAGGGTGCAGCCCCTCCTCACATTCCCCAGAGATCTAGGCCCCGCCTCCGAATTTTCACTACCTCTTAATAATGCCATGCATTAAGAATCCATCAAAGGATTAAACCATTTACTATGTCAGAACCTTTATGGTCTAATTGTCTTGGGATGCCAGAGGTGTGTGTCTAACCATTTCTTTTTTTTTTCTTTTTTCTTTTTTTTGGAGCTGGGGACCGAACCCAGGGCCTTGCGCTTGCTAGGCAAGCGCTCTACCACTGAGCTAAATCCCCAACCCCAATCTAACCATTTCTTAGTTCTATAACCACCACACCGTATAAAGGTGAAAATTCTTCCTAACACCCCTTCCCCCCAGCAATGGGGGCAACTCTTCCCTCAGAGCCCACAATCCTGAGCCACCCCTGGCTCTGATGGAAGGTGGGGCTTGATGCTGAGGCCTAACCCACTGAGAATGGTAGTGGATGGAGCACCTGCCCCTGTCACACACTTGATGTGGCAATTGCTGACCCAGTGTGTTCCAGACAGACTGATTTCCCTGAGCATGGGCCTTGGTCTTCTTAGGTATTGTATCTTCAAATCTGAAATGTGAAAACTTCAGATCCATCCTTCTTACTGCCTGCCTTTGTGGATTTAGATTCTTCTGTATTATGATGGAATTATATTTGCCGGGAACTCTATAAGCTGATTTTCATGTGTTCATCAAAAGATTTAAGGCACAGATAATACATGAAACTAGGTTTTGTTTTCATTAGCTGTCATGAGATTTTAAATTTAAACCTTTTTTTAGATTTATTGATTTTATGTGTATGAATGTTTTGCTCACATGTATGCACGTGTATCGTGTATATATGTGCATCACACACATGCCTGGTACTCTTGGAAGTCAGAGAGAGTGTTATATTTTATAGGCTGGAGTTTGGGGTGGCTGAGAGCAATGGTCTAGATTCTGGGAACTGATTCAGGCCCTCCGAAAGAGCCACACGTGCTCTTAACTACTGAGCCATCTCTCCAGCTCCATTAGATTATTTTTTAAAATAAATTTTACTTACTATTTATTATTTTAAGTGTGTGTGCAAATTCCTGTGTGTGTATAAAGGTGCATGTGTAAAAGCCAGAAGACAGTGTTCTTAGGAGACGGTTCTCTTCTCCCACTGTGGATTCGAGAGACTGAATTCACGTGATCAGGCTTGTATGGAAACCATATGTACCTGCTGGCCCATCTTTTGAGATAAGAGCCCATGTAGCTCAGACTGGCTTTGAACGCCTGGTCTTTCTGTCTACAGATCCTAAGTGCTAGGATTAGAGGCCTGTGCCTCCATGCCTGGAGATGTCACCAGGTAATGAAAGAAGCTGATGATTCTGGAAATATTGAAAATGGCTGGCTGGAGGGCATGGGGGTACATGCCTGTTATCCCAGCACGTGAGAGACTGAGGCAGAGGGACTGCTGTGGATTTGAGGCCCATTTCAGCTGTGTAGTAAGTTCAAGGCAACTTGGATATGCAGTAAAATTCTGTCCCCCAAACCAAACCAAACCAAACCAAACCAAACCAAACCAAACCAGAGTGCTGATGTGTGCAAACTCACTCATGGTTTCTGTTACTTATTCCTCATGCTAAGTTAGGGAGGTCAGTATTAAACAGATCCTCAGCTCACATGCAAGACTTCTGGGCCCAGGGCATAAGGTGCCCGGTCTGGGTAGGAAGACTGACTTGAACCCCAGTGCATGCCTGCAGCTGTCCTGTGCCGTCGTCTCTGGCTCCTCAGTCATAGGATGTGTTGCCTGAGACACCATATGCTTTTTTTCCCCAATCATACCCATAGCATCACCTGCAGTTTGTGCATGCACGTGTGCCCATGTGCATGTGTGTGTGTGCACGCGCGTGCGCATGTGTACGTATGCACGCATGTGCAATATATGTGAGCAGCTGTGCTGACCTGATACCTGTGCATGTGGAGGCCAACGTCAACACGGGCATCTTCTCAAACCATTCCCTACTTTGTTTTTCGAGAAAGGATCTCAAGGTGGAGCCACAACGTGGTGTTTTGGCTGGGCAGACTGGCTAGTGAGCTCCAGGATCCGTCTCTCCAGTGCAGGGGCTACAGATGAGGACCATTGTGCTTGGCTTCAAAATTTATATGTTATTCGTGTCCTTTCCACCCATCTCTCTCCGTCTACCTAACTCCACCAGTGTTTTTTCTCCTCACTGATGCATATTCATAACCTCTTCTATAATTAATGCTACTCCCTGTCTGTCCATCCATCCATCTGTCCATCTGTCCATCTGTCTGTCTGTCTGTCTGTCTGTGTCTCTCTCTCATTTAGTGCATGTGTGTGCTTAGGGCTGAGCACTTAGGCTTTGATAATCCATCAGGGGGTTCATCCCTAGAGGAGACGGATTACCACCCTCTCAGCAGCCATGGATTGACTGTAGCTCTTGATCTAGGGTTGGGACCCCGTGACCTCTCCCTTGAGTTGGAATGTAGACTAGTGTTGTCACTATGCTGGTCTTATTCAGGTAACCACACGTTGGGTGCAGCTTCCCTGTCTGGTGTAGAAGACGCTATGTAGCAGTAGGCATTCTGGCCCTCTGGCTCTTACGATCGCTCCACATCCTCTTCCTTGAGGTCCCCTGAGCCTTAGGTACAGGGCTTGCTTTGTAGATGTGGGCTGAGAATGGCGTCCTGCTTTTCATATGGGTGGGTGTAGAAAGCACTCTATCCACTGAGACACCTCTTCAGCCCACCTGCAGTGCTTTATTAACTAAAAAAAGATAGATTATCTTGAGAAACGGTCTTATGTAGCCCAGGGTTGCAGAGGCCGGCTTTGAACTCCTGATCCTCCTGCTTCACCTTTCAAATGCTTAGAGGGATTACAGGTGTGCTATACCAGCCCAGCTTTTATTAATCTTTTAAAATCTTATTTTTATTTTGTCCTGATCTCTTTAATAATCTTTCCTTGGGTGTCAGGAAACCATATTCTTTACAATTTGTCTTATGACAGGATCACACTCGCAGCTAAGGCTGCCTAAAACCGTGGAGCCCAGTCTGGCCTCAAGCTAGCCTCAACCCCCTGAGGTTGCAGAAAGAAGGTACCAGAGCTGACTCTCGGTGTTCTGTAACTCTGTGATGAACACGTGCACCTATATGGTGAGTTCTTGGGAGGCTGAGGCAGGAGGATGCTCCTGGACATCTAACAAGACTTATTTCAAGAAAGAGGAAAAAAAAAAATTCCTGGAAAGAAGTGAATCCTGAGGTTCAGGGCTCTGAAATCTACGAACAGGTTGAAGCTCTTTTGGTCTGCGTATTCAGATTTTCTAAATTTCATATCTCCATGTAGACAACTGGATAATGATCGCCTCTACCCACAACTGCTATTTGCTGACTGTTCATCAGTGTCTGGCATGGTGGTCTTCTACATTATGCCAACGTTCAACCGTCACCATCTCCTTTCATCTTCTCGGCGTTAAAAGTTCACACCATTATTTACCGTCCATTTTTTCAGAGTAAAAGAAACCGAGGTGAGGCTTGTGTGACACAAGTTGCTGAGCGTGACGAGCTGCTGAGCGGCGGGAGTGGGATTTGATCCCGGGTCTGGAGGGAGATCCATCAATCCAGCTTGTCAAGCCACTCGCCCCTTTGCTTGGATTGACCGGATTTGCTCTGAGTAGTCTGAGCAGATTTGTCTGAGCAGTGACCGATGATGCAGCAGTACCTGGGTGGACGGAGAGCGTAGCGTGGCCCTGCTCTGCGCTAGGCTGGAGTTCACATCAGACAGACCTGCCTATCTCCAGAGCTTCTGGTAAAGCCTGGCCTTCCTGGGCCTGGACACGGTGAGGGACATGGAGAGGTCAGTACCATGCTGGCTTGGGCTTGAGGCTGATCTGGAGTCCAGTACTCTCTGGGGAGGGGGGGCGGGGTGATAGCTACTACTTGGCCAGTGCTCACTCTGGAAGGAGGCAGGCAGCTGCTACCGCTCCCCAACACCCCCACTCCAACCCCCCTGCTCCCCCCGCCCCCAGTCCTGGGTGACCTCAGATACCAGAAACCGATGAACTAACTATCCAAGCGGCACAGGAAATGCCTTTGGTGCCTGTGGTTTCAGATTTCCAAGATCAGAATTATAAGTCGAATCTGTCCAGATGTCTGCACACGCCGGTGTTTACACTGGGGAACAACCTCAGAGAACCTTGCTACTTCTCGGTGGGCTGCAGGATCACATCTATTTGTGAGGTGAGAAACAAGGGCAGGGGCAGCAAGATGAAGTGCCCGACGCCATGCAGAGCTAGTACTTGACCCCAGACCCCGCTGCTCCAATTTGCTTTCTTTCTACCAGACCTGTGAGTTCCCAGGGTGACTGGGACAGGCCTGGGAAGGAACTGAAGGGAAGAGGAAGGGAGAAAGCCAGCCTCTGTCCCCTCTATGTGCTCTTGCTCATTTGTATCAGGATTCCGTGTAAGAATAATTTGAAACAAGCTTTCCATTGCCAATAAAGTAGTTTTGGAGGACCCAAGTTATTTCTTCTTCTCTGGGACTAAGGTCTAAGCATTCCCTCCCGGCCCCTAATAGGTCTCCTATTCTAGGAGGAACAAGAAGAGGCATTTGGGAGAATGTTGTCAGTTGCGGCAGGGAAACACACAGTCCTGGAGACACAAGCAAAAGAAGTGTGTGTGTGAGTGTGTGTGTGTGTGTGTGTGTGTGTGTGTGTGTGTGTGTACACATGAACCACGTGCATGGGGATAACTTGCAAGAGTCCGTCCTCTGCTTTACCTTGTGTGTCCCAGAGAGCGAACTCGGGTCCTCAGGCTTGGCAGTGAACACCTTTACCCACTCAGTGGTAGCCCTGGCCCTTGCCAAATTCTTTTTTTTTTTTTTTTTTTTTTTATTAACTTGAGTATTTCTTATATACATTTCGAGTGTTATTCCCTTTCCCGGTTTCCAGGCAAACATCCCCTAATCCCTCCCCTCCCTTCCTTATGGGGTGTTCCTCCCCACCCTCCCCCATTGCCGCCCTCCCCCAACAATCTAGTTCACTGGGAGTTCAGTCTTAGCAGGACCCAGGGCTTCCCCTTCCACTGGTGCTCTTACTAGGATATTCATTGCTACCTATGAGGTCAGAGTCCAGGGTCAGTCCATGAATAGTCTTTAGGTAGTCCTTGCCAAATTCTTAACCTCAGTCACCCATCTATAAAAACCAGGACTTGGCTGAGATCATTCTGGTTTGGCTTATGATACTTGTACCTCCCATGTGATTAATTCAGGAGATCCTAGATAAGGGATCCTAAACTGTCTGCAAATGTGTGTGTGTGTGTGTGTGTGTGTGTGTGTGTGTGTGTATACGTACCTTTGGAATGGTTTTGTATATAGTTTTTGTGCTATTGACTCCTGCAAGTTGTCTCTGGCTTCCACATCGGTTGTGGCACCTGCTCACCTCTTCATAAATATATAAAATAATAAATATAGTTGTAATAATAAATATGACAATATTAAGAATGTCACGAATAATAGTAGTTCCCTTGTCTGCCCCCAAAGAAAAGTCCTAGGATTTGATTGGACCTGAAGGAAGAGGAAGGGCAAGGCTCCCCTTCACAAATCACTCAAAGTCGCACAGGAGAAATGATCTTTAATATCTGACTTGTTTTCCGATCCTATCAAAGTGCCAGCATTGACTAGAGAACAGGGAGGGGCTTGAGAGGTACAAAGTCAAGAGACAAACAACACACCTGGACGTCACCAGGGGGCGCACTCGCTCTGCCCCGGCACGCGCGTGCGGGCAGGCCTCACACACACACCCATGCAGCCCACACGTACACCGAACAGACACACGCACGTGTACCCACAGATAAATACGAATAGAGGAACTCGTTTTATGTATATACAGAGAGAGAAGAGAGAGAGACTTAAGTCCCGGCCGGCGTCGGGGGCCCCCCCAGGCTCTCAGCATGCTCAGCCCAGCTCTTCGCTGTACCTGGCACCCATGCCCCTGCCAGAAAAGCAGCTGCCCCTCTCCCCGCCCCCCTCCCCCCTTGTCCCCTTGCGACCCTGTGTCTACCTAGGGCTGACACTCCCCCCACGCGCCCTCCCGCCCCTACGATGGTGTTCTCCCCCCCGATGTGTGAGTGTGTTGAGGGGGAGGATGGAAAGGGACCCTAAAAGTGCCCGGGCGCCAGGGGCATGTTGCTCTTGAAGCCCGGCTGCCCGTTGGCCAGGTCGGTCGTGGTGTCGCAGCCCCCGTTGCTGGTGTCGCCTTCCGTTCCCGGGCTCTCAGGCTCGCCCAGGAGCTTGAAGGTGAAGAGTGGCCCAGAGTCGAGACGGCCGCGGCGGCCAGGAGGCTCTGGCAAGCTAAGCAGCGCCCCGGGTTTCCACTCGGGGAAGGCGCACAGCTCCACGGGTGGCTGCGTTCCTCGACCCAGGTAGCCCGGGCTGGGCGACGCCGAGGGCAGGGTCCTCTGGCTGCCGCTCATGCAGCTGCCGCTGTCATCCAGAGAGTCCTTCCGCGACTGCGATCTCTCCAGCGAGCCGCCGCGGGTCCACGGCCGGTAGGTGTAAGCGCAGCCGCCTAGACGGCGGCGGCGGCGGCGGCGGCGGCCACCGCGGCACTGGCACCCAAGGATACGCATGAAGGCGCGCTTGAACTCCTTGCTGGAGCACGGGTAGATGATGGGGTTGAGGCAGCTGTTGAAGTAGCCCAGCCAGAACACCACCTTGAACACGGCGTCCGGGGGCTTTAGGGTGGAGAACAGGGAGCCTGCAGGGGTGCAGACAGAAAGACAGACAGCCGTTGGTTAGTACAGTCTCTACTCAATCCCCTACTAGCTGTGCTCAACGGTAGGTAGTTTTCCTTCCCTCAGGCCTCGTCCCAGTTGATTTTCTATCCCGAATGGCTAGCCTTTCTCATTTGAAATGAATGAATTACCCCTGGACTAGGACAGATATTCATTGGTTTCGAGGCTTTGCGGCTTTATCCCAAAGACCAGAGTTTGGATCCCAGCACTCCCATGGAGAAATTTCCAATTGTCTGTGTCTGCAGCTCTAAGGGAGCTGACATGCTCTTCTGGACTCTGTGAGCACTACACATACACATGCCTATGCACTCACACAGATACACACATAGACACACATTTAAAAAAAAAAAAAAAAAAACAAAGAAAAAAAAGAAAAAAAAAAAAAAAATAAAAAAAAAAAAAAAAAGAAAAAAAAAGGCAAAGCCGCTACGCCCTTAAAAAAAAAAAAAAAAAAAAAAAAAAGACAAACCAGGTATTATGTATTATGTTCACTTTTAATCCTAGCATTTGGGAGACAGAGGTATGTGGATCTCTGAGAGTTCAAGGCTAGCCTGGTTCCATAGTGAGTTTCAGATTTACAAATGAATGAATGAATGAATGAATGAATGAATGAAAAATGAAGTCCAACTTAGTAACTTCCCTCTGTATATCCTGATTTAGGTAAACAACTGCCACAGTCCTGACCGTTAGGCTTCATCCTTCACACTTACTCCTTCAACCCATGAGATCCTAACAGTCACCTGTAATACCACACCTCTTAGGGTCTGAGCTGCCTGTGTGAGGCCCTTTACCTGTAGTATCTTATCTTTCTCAAAAGCTTGGGAGGCAGGCAGATTTGTTCCCATGGGAAACAGGAGCCATGTTAAAGACCAGTAGGCATAACAGACCCTTAACAATAAAAGAAAATGACTTAAAGGACTTTAAGAAAATCTTGGAATGAAGAAAAATGACTCAGTGCTTCAAAAGGACAGTCCAAAAGGCAAGGATAGAAGTTATTTATATTCTCTCAAGCAGCTAAAAGGTTATTTAGAATATAAGAAACACTAACAAGAAAAGAAGAGGTGAGCATATATCTTAGTATTGGAGTCCTTGTGTGGGAGGCCTTGGGATCAGTTCACTAAGCCAAGCAACGTAAGTTCAAGTCTTAGAGACGACATGGTGAAAGGAGACAACAGATTCCTAGTTTGGCCTCCGACCTCCATCCATGTCTGCAACACTTCCAATGAGTTAAAAAAAAAAAACATTAAGTTAAATTAAAATGTTTATATGGTGGCTCATGCCTGTAATCGTAGTGCTCAGGGGGCTGAGGCAGGAGGATTGTTAGAGATCTGAGGTCATCTTGGAATACCTATTTCTAGGCCAGCTCGGGCTTCAGAGTCAGGTACAAAAGGAGAGTCTGTCTAAAAGCAAGCAAGCAAACAGTCACACGCTGCCCCCTTCCCCCTACTGCTGCCAAAACCAACAGTAGAAATCTCCCAAACAACCAAGTAACCAGTCAGAGGAGCAAAACATCTCCCCACCTCAAAACCCAAACAAAATAAGAAATCGAGAAGAACATGGAATTCCTGGTAGCAGTATACTCAGAGGAGGGAGAAAAAACAACGCGGATAAAGAAAATAGGTAAATCACGTGAACGAAAACAAGAGGCTCAGAGTATCAGGAGGTCAACTACATTGAAGCAGAAGCCATAAAGAGACAAACCATGCCTTTTTAAGGTGACAGAAAATTTTAGAAAGCTGCCAAGTAAGGCTGTGGGGACACAGGGAGGCCCTGGCTTTGACTGCTAAGGGCATAGGCTGTCTAGTCATTTAGGAGAAGATGCTGGCACTGCGTGTGCACACATCTGAGCTGGGCCGTTCTGTTCCAGGCCAAACCACTCAAAGAATTTCACATAGGTCCATAAGGTGGCATGCAGAAGGATGCTTTTGATAGTGTTGTTTGTGGTCACAGAGAATAGGAGGAAACCTGGGGGAAAGGAGAAAGGAGGCATATGTAAACCTGGGCCACGGTTAGCACGTATGTCTCAGGATAACCCACCTTATGGCCACCTGGAAAGAGTCTAATTACACCATTTCTTTCCGTGGGAAAACATGCAAAACGGAGTGAGATTTATGAATGATTTCATTTAAGCAATCCGCCAAACCACCATATGCGTTTTGCAGAAACATTTTCAAATTAAAAAAAAAAAAAACACATCACAAACGATATGAGACACTTAATGTTTGCCTAGGGGCGAAGGCAGATGGACATGCGATAATAGATGGGAATAGGAGGAAATAAATCAGTAAAATAAGAGAGAGCTCGGCATGGGCCGATGACGAGGCGCTATGATCCGTACACATGATTAACTTACCCTCTGAGTCTGGGACCCTAAATCATTTCACGGCTATATCAAATTAAAAACAATTTCTAATTTAAATACCAGGCAACTGAGACCTGGAGTGGGTTTTTTTTTTTTTTTAAATAAAAAGATGCCATATCGTTAATGCACTTTTTTAGAAGAATGAGAAGACATTTTTAAAAAGACGAGAAAAGATAAGTATTTTTTAAAAAACAAGCAAAACCTTATAACGCAGAAAAATCACACTGAAACAAAAACATTTTTGAGACAGGATCTTGGAACATAGTCAGGCTAGATGGCTCAGTGGGTAAGGCTGTTTGCTGCCAAGCCTGATAACCTGAGTTTCTACTTCAGGGTTCACAAGGATGAAGGAGAGGACCAACTCCTGAAAATTGTTCTCTGGCCTTCACTTGCGTGCTGGGCACCACTACCCAAGCAAACAGAATGCAATTAAAAAAAAAAAATCCCATCTTTAAGCTTCCGTTGTGCTAGCATCCCTTCTAGGGACACTTCATCTTCTTGGTCATTTGATGCAAAAGCGATTCTTCTTCTCCTGTAGTAGTTGCTGTCTCTGAGGCTTATTGCCTCAGTCTGTTAACCTAGGCCTAACTCCCGGAAGCTTCTAGCCTTTGTATAATCTTATCCAGCCTAGAATGTTTTCGGCCTCTGTGATTTGCTGCTGAATCCCCGCCTTCCTAGTTCGTTCTGATCTCTGGTTGGCTGATTCAACTCAACTGTTCTAGCTCCTACTCCTCTCTCCACGCTGACTGATTCAATCGGACTTCTCTCTCAGCTTCTGGCTGAATTGCTGTTTGGCCTCAAACACACTCTAGTAATCTGTTCTCAGCTTCCGGCTCCTTCTCATTTTCTTGGCTCATCCTGTCTTCACCGGAGTCTAGCTTTTTCGCTCTTCAGCCGGTCTCCGTAAAACCCTCCCAGTAAAAACTGCCTCCTGTCTCTCTCCCTCTGTGCTGCTTCCTCTTATGTTGCTCTCTTTTCTCTCTCTTCTGGTGAGAGTTGGGCATATCCTATCCTGTCAAATCTTTCTCTGATTAGTCACTTCGTCTGCCACTCAATTCAACATCACCTTCAAGCATGGGTGCTTCCTTCTACAACTTTACCTTCATGGTTTGGGATTAGAGGTGTATACTAAGGGTGTGTCTGTACTCCAGCCAGAGGGATTAAAGTTGTATGCTAAGCCACACCACAACTAGAAACAGTTTTGTTTTTTTTTGGTAAATAACACAATCTCAGGGTTCAAATGTCCCGCGACAATTTGAAGTTCGCCCTATTGTTGTGGGGAGTTCCAATTCTCAGTTTAACAAATCAGTAGTGCTGGCCGTTGTGGTATTAGCTGGGCTTCTGGACTAAGCTAGCCTTTTCAAGTTTCTACTTGGAAAGAGGACTATGCATACCCATGTGTCAATGCTGACTGACGTCTTCTTTAAACTCCGGGGAAACATGGAAGTGATCTTCATTCTAGCTGTGTGGTACTAAGACCAGTAAGACGCTGCTTCATGTTTTAATTCTGACACATATTACACCAAAGAGGCTTGTGTCCCATTACTTACTCCAAAGACAGGGCTTTGGATTAAGACTCTGCGCCAGGCTCCTACTGAAATGTAGCTTATGGTACGTGAGCATGAAGCATCCTGATGGGATGAACTTTATGTCTAAGGCTGTGGGCTTCTTTCCAAGACTGAGTCTGAGGGGGTCTAGAAACAGGTCTTGACTAAGTAGGAGAAGGAATAGGAGTGATGGATTGTGGAGGCCTATGTACTCCCCTGGGCGGTATGTGCTGAGGAGAACAAAGACAGGCAGCATATCTTGTTGCATGGGGACATATAGAGACCAGTATGGTGGCTGCGGGCACAATGTGACTAAAGGTGGGAAGGATAGAGAGCAATACAGCCTATTTTCTGAGGATAAATATGTAACCTTGCCTGGTGTCAAGCCTGTTGAAGATAGCAGTGAATTGAGCAATAAATGGATTGCTCCTTTTAAGGACTACAGGGAGCACAATAATGCTAAAGGCTCGTGGCTTTGGTGAAAGCCATCATCTGCACTGGGAGTATTGTGTTCAAGGTTCTGTTCTGAAACCTTATTACAAAGCACCCTCCTATGACCATGGCCTTGTAAAGTCTGGGCAAAGACCTGAGGATGGATTTTTTTTTTCATGCAAATCTGAGGTCTTGTGCTATTCATTCCTGTGAGTAGAAAGCATTTTTTCCTCTCAAGACAATTTGGGCAGTGTGAGAGATGACTAGAAGGCTGAATGAAAATGACCTGGCCTGGTGTTAGGAATAGGCTATTGGAATTTACCAGTTATTCATCTGTAAAATGGGAATGGTAATTGTTTCATAGATTTGTTTTTGAGTACGTGAGAGTATCGATGTACACACGGTGTGGTGTGGTGGCACACATTGAAAATTCCAGCTCTTGGGAGGCGGAAGTAGGAGGAGTAAGGGCTCAAGGTCATTGTCAGCTACCTATCCAGTTTCAAGGTCAGCCTGGGCTACGGAAAGCCCTGTTTCAAATCAATATCAACAACAACAACATCATCATCAACATCAACAACGCCAAAAATAATAATGATAAAAAGGAAGAAATAAATGAGAAAATAGGAGGAAAGAAAGTACGCATGTAAACCCCTTAATCTACGATCTGGCACTTTAAAACTAATAACAAATGACGGGCCTTTTGAAATAAATGCACGTGCTCCTCATATCAGCAGGAGGCGGGTTCCAGCTCCTGTAAATACACAGATCAGTGGCTTTATGCTTCTTTAAAACGGTTCGAGGGGGCTGGGGAGATGGCTCAGTGGTTAAGAGCACTGGCTGCTCTTCCAGAGGTCCTGAGTTCAATTCCCAGCAACCACATGGTGGCTCACAACCATCGGTAATGGGATCTGACGCCCTCTTCGGGCGTCAGTACAGCTGTACAGCTGTACAGCTGCAGTGTACTCACATACATAAAATAAATAAAATTTAAAAGGAAAATAAAACGGTTCGAGGTTTGCATCCGATCTACCCGTAGCCTCCCATGCAATTTGCAACATCCTTAGGTGACTGATAACAAGTCAATATCTTATAATATCTAGTATGATATAAATGACACATAAATGGCTGTTATACTCTACAGTGTTTAGGGAGCAGCAAGAAAAAAAAGCTGCATCTCTCGAGTACAATGGCAACGTTTGCCCTCAAATATCTATGTAAATTTATTTATTTATTTATTTTTGTGTGAGGGGGCCACATGCCAAGGAGCAGGTATACAGTTCAAAGGACATCTTTGGGGAACCAGTTATTTCCTTCTTCCATGTGTTCTGGGGTATTGAACTCATATAATCATTTTACCACCTAATTGCTTGTTAATATTGTTAAGCCGTGTCCCGGGGCTGGCTGAGGCCTTGTTCACTAGCTAGATTGTAAATTCCTTCTGGAGAGGAAACATTATTTTCATTTCCCCTCCAGATTTACATATTTTATTATAAAAATGATAATGTGAACATAAAAACCACTGGTTATAAAGATAAATGTGTAAAGGGATATGAAAATCTTTATCCAGTCAAGCGTTAACAGTTGTGGTTTTCTTCTGGGATGTTTTCTTTCTTAAATGGGGTCCTACTCTTTCCCTAAACTGCTGTTCTCCATCACTTCTCCTTGTCTGGGTCTATCTTGTTACTTTACCTCCTCTAATGACACATCACACTCTGATCTGGATGCACAGGAATTTATTTAACACGTTCCCTAATGCCGGTCAAGCAGGTCATTTATTTCCAGTATCTAACTGCTCCAATCTGTAACGATTAAAAAGCCTCAGACACTCGCTCTCCCCACATCTGTAGGCTAAACTCCCCGGTGAGGAGTGGCTGGGCCAACTGCATGGTAAGCTCTGACAGCAAGGGCTGTCCTGAGCATTGGCTTCTTAAAGGCTGTCCCGACCTTCCCTCCTGCTGGCCTGTGTGGTGTGACATCCTCCATACAGTGCCACTCTGGGTTCCTGTAGCCGTTCTGGTCCTTCTTGTCCCCTCCGTACTGTGTACTGTTTTATTTTCTCCTCCTTCAGACCTTAGCATGGTAGCACCCTGCTCTCCAACAAGCACTTCTGTTTCTGAGACAGAACCTTCATTCTTCTATTCTGGCTGTCCTCCAGCTTGCTAGGAAGCATATAGACTGGCTTTAAATACACAACCCTTAGTCTCCACAGCGGAGACTTACGGGCATTCGCCAGCATGTTTGAGTCCTATGGTGATTTTTTTTTTGTTTTTGTTGTTGTTTGTTAATTTTTAAAGACAGAGTCTCAGGTAGCCTAAGCTCATTACGTAACTGAGGGCGACCTTGAACTCTGAATCCTTCTATGTTTACCTCTCTAGGGCTGGGACTGCAGATGTGTGCCACCACAACCTCAGAGATTTCGGACAGGGAGTCCTGTGTGTGTGTGTGTGTGTGTGTGTGTGTGTGTGTGTGTGTGTGTGTGTGTGTGATTGTTTCAGGGGTGGAACCCTGAATCTTCTGCCTGGTAGGTCAACTTTCGTACTGTCCCTAGGGACCTCAGGTTCTCATCAGTTAAGATGGAGTTAGTGGCACCCACCTCACCCAGTGTTGTTTAGGATTAAACCGGATGCAACTTGTTAAGTCTGTAGGTCAACTGCGCTGTCAACGAGGTCTCCACCCCACAACCAACTTTAAAGTAATAGTCGTTTGCCATGTAATTATTCTGTACTGATGGGTCTTGGAATTTCACCAAAATGATAAATAAATAAATAAATAAATAAACAAACAAACAAACCCCTTGGGACCTATGTTTGATATCGTTACATATAATTTTGGTTTAGTTATTTTCCCATCGGGGCTTCAGTTTTCCTTCTTCCGTACAGTAGCTCTGACTGAGTACTTGGCGTCCTCAAAGTTCAGCATCTCTGAATTCGGACACTACTCCTTGTTGGGAGTGGGGTTGAGTATGGGCGTCCCATGGCCCACCACAAGGGGGCACTGTGAGTCCGGGACTGCTCGGCCCCTGTTACAAATTCCAGGAATATTTTGACTCCTTCCCTCAAGAGCTTCACCCCTAAGCCCCATTCCCCACCTCCACCCCAAACACATAGGAGGACGAAGGCTCGATTTGCTGGCCAGTCCATGCCCTGACAGGTTGCAGAAAACCATAGTTAATTGGAGAAGGTGCTAAGCCTCTTTGGCGTGAGAGAAGAAGGGCCATGTGGATCTTTTCCCTGGGGCACCCAAACAGATCCTTCCTCAGACTAGGCTGCCAGGAGACAGGAATAAACACAATAGGGAGACTAGGTTCCTGGAAGGCAGGTGCTCTGTGCTGTGGGTCAGGCTGCAGAGGGTTCTCTGACAATGTCACTAACTCACTGTGAGAGCAGCGAGTTAAATACTGGAAATAAACCTGTTTGACTGGCATTAGGGAACGTGTTAAATAAATTACTATGTATCCATAGTCTCTGAGCTTGGCTTTGCTCAGAGACTATGCCATTAGTGAGGCAATTCCAGTGCTACAGGCTCTGCACCTTAGATTGCCGGGCCTTGGCAAATCTCCTAACTATGCCTACTAAGTGAGGGAGAGTGACTCACTCAAGGCCACTCAGCTTGGTGAATAGCAGAGAGCCACGAGGACCTGTTCCTCTTGATTGGATCCAAGACATGTTTATGGAGCAGTGGAGTCGAGGATTTGAGGTTCTTTTCCGGGGTCATAGATAGGCAGATCTGCATTTTCAGGAATGGGGAGAGAGAAGCTCCCTGAGAGTGAGAGGCTCAGATACCTGGAAAATGGGAGTTGCTTTCTGCAGGGATAAGTGACTATGTTTGCTGAGGGCTAGGTGCACTGGAAGCTCTCCATAAAGCTCAACTCTCATGGATGCTGTGAGCATATTGACACACAGCTGTGGCTCTGTTATGAGGCTGCCACCAGGAAGGGGACAGTGGTTGCACTCCACAGGCAAGGATTCTCACCATAGTGCTTTTTCTCACTTAGGCCCCGTGCTGAGTCCATGTGATCTCTGAGCTGCTGGACCTGCATGGAAACCTTCCTGCATTTTTTTCCCCCAATAAATAGTCTACAGCTGTCATGGAAGTTGTAAAAGGACCAGGAACTCTCCAAAGGCTGAGACTCCTGACCTCAAGACTAGGTTTACTAATTAATGTGAATCTGAGCCACCACTTACTTAATGCTTTTCTTTAAATCCATTCACTTTTGGTACCTAACCTATAGGGTACAAGAAGAAGGCAGGAAGATTAATTAAAAAAAAATAAAATTTCCACAAGGAAACATATTACTTTGTAGGATAATTAAAAATATATAGTCTAATAGATGCATACACAAGATGTGTTTGATTGATCATTACTTTAATGAGACATAAATTCATAAACTCTGCTTTTGTGTTTGTGTTTATGGTGTATGTATATCATTGAGGATGCACATGGAGGCCAGTGGAGGGCATGCACCGTCCTATGCTCCCCTTCTACCTTGTTCTATCAAGACAACATTTCTCCATGAACCCAGGACTAGACTGGTGACCAGTAAGCCCCAGGAAGTTTGGCTTTGCCCTTCCCTTCAAGGAGTGGGGTTAAAGGTGCGTGGGATCATGGTTTGACTTTTTGCATAGCTGCTGGGGATTGGAACGCAGGTCTTCATGTTTGCATAGCAAGCACCCTTACTCACTGAGCCATCTCCCCAGCTCTGAACTATACTCTTGAGAGGAGCTTTTATTACTAGCTGGAAATACGAATCATTTGCTATAAATGGAAAGCCATGGTTTTTTTTTTTCTTTTTTTAAAAAATAAGATAGAAATACAACAGTCTTAGTACCTTTTGGATTTCTCCAGCCTGACAGGCCTTAGGTTTGCTCTCTCTTCCTCAGAAAGGAGAAGTTAGGACAGGTAGAGGTAGGTTGACATTTTGGCCTTAAAGTGAGAGGCATTCCTTTTTGAGGGACCTAAAGCATTGGAAGATGTGAACTGAGAATCCCTTTCTCCTTGGGGAGCTCAGTCCCTGGTACATAGTAGATGCTTCATAAATATTTGATTAATGGCTGAATATGTAACTGAGATGTCCCTGTGCCATTTATGGCTGTAATTTGAAGCCATTGCTTAGACCGTGCAAACGTACATCCGATTTGATTTGACCAGCAACAGAGATATCCCTGGGAAGCACTGTGTTCATGACCTCATGGCCCACACTGATTTACTCGGCAGTCTTAGGATCAGGCTTATTAAGAAGATCTAACGAGACAGCCTCTGAAAGGGTTGAGGGGGTGAGACCTTACCACTTGTATTCTATTATTTTCTTCTACCTTCTGTTGGGTGCTAGGAGGGGGAGGTACGGCTTAGATAAGGGATAAAGTTGGGGAACAGATGTTATAGTAAACCCACTTACGTCAATTGGCTCTTAAGGGACTTTGAGTGATTTAGGGGGGTTGTGTAGTGTAAGGATCAAAGGCTAACACCCAACAGGGCCTGTACAGAGAGAAGCATTTGTTGGTTGGACATGTTCCAAGGAGGTCATCCTGTAGGGTCTATTCCACAACTCTGAAGTGTAAACACTGAACACTCAACTTGCTGTGAGCCAACAACACTCATCACGGCCACAGGGCATCCTTGTAGAATCACAGCGACTATTCAACAAAATTCCTTCTTTGTACCAATCACTGGGCTAGAAGCATGTACCCTTTTTGCCTGTGTAGTAGTTAGTTTTAACCGTCAGCTTGATGCAATCTGGAAGTGAGCCTCAAGGAGGGACTGTCTAGAGAAGGTTTTTCTATTAGCATCTGGACAATCGGTGCAGGATTGCCTTGATTACATTGGTTGAGATAGGCCCACTGTGGGTGTCACCATTCCCTTGGTAGAGGCGTCTGAACTGTGCAAGAGTGGAGAAAGCTGCTGAGCACAAGCGTGCATGTGTTTGCTCTCTCCCTGCTCTTGACTGTAGGTGTGAGTAGCAGCTTCGTGTTCCTGCTGCTTTGACTTCTCTGCAGTGATGGACTGAGCTTAAATAAAGCCCTCTTTCCATTAAGTTACTTTTGTCAGTGTATTTTACCAGGGCAACTGAATAAGAAACTATGATAGATTCCCCATCCCTGATCTTAGGACAGCTCCACTTAGCCATGCAAGGTTAAGATCCAAAGGGTACTAATCACACCGTAATGTGTATCACCAGCCTGCATTTCTGGTCTAAAGTCCATGATTACGCTATGATGACAGACAGAAGCTCAGATTCTACAAATAAGTTTCCAGAGGTCACAGAGCAGGTGGAAAATAGAGTTTAAAAGTTGAATCTTTGAATCTAGGCAACCTCAAATAAAGGCCCTGAATTGGCAGAACAGCACACAGGAAAACAGAATATATATGTTGACCGATATAAAGATAGGAAGAACGGACAATCAGCATCTGTCAACACTCCTTATCCTCAGGGAATTGTGGGTGAATTTTCCTTTTGGTGCTTTTTGGTGTTTTCCAACTCCTCCCCCATACACACTAATTGTGGACTCGGTTAGAACACGGAAAAATCCGAACAAGCCACAAGGCATTACGTTAAATCACATACTAGCCCGTTTTAAAAATTATCCTAGTTTGTGCAATTCCCCCGACAACTTGATGATCAAGCTGATTTGTCGCTGTGTTAAAGGGCACACCATAGCGTCACAGATCTAAGGCTTTACCTTTGGAGCCTGTAGGAGATCCCTGCAGGTAAGGGATAGAGACATTGAAAGGAAATATTTCACTGCTGACCCCAGAAACCTTTTCTGTTAGTCCCATTGGGCCTATACCCTGCTACTATGGGGATAAAAGGATGTGTGTGTGTCTTTTTTATTCTTCCCATATTCCTCACTGTGCATACCCAAAAGCCTTTACCTAACACTGGCACAAAAATGGAACCAGCAACCATGCTTGCAGACTGCTATGAGGCCTATCAGCACCTGTGACATCATTTATTTGGTGTACGGAGCACCAATATTGAGCTCTGGTTTGAGCACCCCACTAGGCAGTGACATTCACAGGCTCTTAGACCATAAATTCAGATTTGACTTATTCACAGTTATCACCAGGCAAACCCATGATCTCCGGGGAGCCAGTGGGTGGCGAAATCAGTTCAATCAACTTGTAAATGGAGCGGGGCTCCTTTTGTCCATCCTCTTACTAGCAGCGTGTGGCTACACCTTCAGCCAAACAGCGCCTCCCTAGCAAGAAATGGTCTGGCCCAATAAAAACTAGAAAAATATAAAACGCTTGCTAATTCTGTCAGCACTGGCTCTGTAAAAGGAAGCCCTCTTGGATTTGGAAAGCCCCCTTTGAGGTTTTTCCATCTCCATTTGTCGAGATCATAAACTCATCCAGCAAATACAATGTCTTTGGAGCCAACAGACTCATGTTAAGTTTCAAAACAAACTGGAGATAAGAGTGAGCAGAGTAGCTGTTTACAGTAACTGGTTCCTAAAGTAATCATTGACTGCCGTGTTTACAGACGTCCTCTGTGGAGATCCCTCGGATGGCTCAACACTTCATTCATGAGTGCTTCTGCTCACGATCTTAAATACAAGATGGGTCCCCCTTAACCAACAATTCCTTACCACCCAGAACATTCCAAGTGCCTTCTCTGTACCTACGATGTGTCCTCTGTCACTCTCTACCCTCATTTCAGTTTCCTGGTCTATGCCTCATCTCTGTCTCTATGAACTTCTAGAAAAGAGAGTTTGGATTTGACTCTTCTGTCTCTGTTCAGAGCCTAACATAGGGTTGGACAGCTTACGATAGGCACTTAGTTAACATGCATTACACAGATAATAGTCGAGATTAAACACAATAAAATAGGAGCATGTTAGCCTTTAGCTATTCAAAGAAGTGAAACTTCTGGATAAGCAATACCCAGACCTGTGTTAGAAATGAATATCTGGCCAGGTGGTCGTGGCACACGCCTTTAATCACTGCTCTCAGAGGCAGAGGCACATAGAGAAACACTGTCTCAAGAAACAAACACCTCCAAACCCAAACTAAAACAAACAAAAAGCAAAAAAGCTCCAAGAATCCACAAGACATGCATGATGCATGCATACCTACATACATACATAATACATACATACATAATACATACATACCTACAATACCTTGTCTGAGGACATGGCTCAGTAGTTGAGATGCTTATTGTACAAGTGTGACGCTGGGCTTTCCAATCCCTAGAACCCACATATATGCTGGATAGGCATTGTGACCTGCCTGTAAATGCAGTGTTTGAAGATGGAGAGAAGGTATACCCACAACCAACTGGCTAGTAAGACTAGCCATGAGCGAGTGAGCTATTGGTTTGATTGAGTTACACCACTTCAGTGAGTAAAGCAGAAGAATGATGGAGAATAATTCCCACCATCAATCTTGTGTCTCTACATATTCTTGTACACACATGCATGCATTTCTATATACATGCCCGTGCCCACATGCACACATACTCTTAAACATGCAAATATACACACATATGCACACACTCACATGATACACACACACACACACACACACACACACACACACACACACACGCACACACACGGGAAAAACCCAAAACTTAGATTCTATGATCCAGTGCATCAGCTCTGCTTCCAAGCAAGGCTCTAACGTGAGAAATGTCATCCCATGCCACCCTGATGTACTCATTTATTTGTGCAAGTACACATAGGTACTCAATTGTTAAGACTATAGGTGCCACGCATGGGAGTCATTCACTTAATTTTTTGTGACAAGATCTCTCACTGATATCTGTTTTTAGACTAGACTGTGCACCCAGCCAGCAACCTCCAGGGCTCCTCTCTCTGCCTCTCCAGCAAGCACATGCAACCACACCTGACTCTTTAGCATGCATGATGGGAGTCAAACTAAGGTCCTTTTTTTTTTTTTTTTTTTTTTTTCCGGTGCTGGGGACCAAACCCAGGGCCTTGCGCTTGCTAGGCAAGCGCTCTACCACTCGCCTAAATCCCCAACCCCAAACTAAGGTTCTTATGCTTGTGTAGCAAGCACATCACTGACTGAGGCATTCCTCTGCAACTATCTAATTTCACTTTTAAGAATAGTCTCGTGCAGTCCAGGCTGGCTTCAAACTCAATTTGTAAACCAAAGATTTAAGAAGAACATAAAGACAGGAAGAAGATTGAGAAGGGGCGGGGAAGGCTAGAGGAAGTTGGAGAGAGAAAGCAGTAGATAGATCAATACATATATAAATGTATGAAAATGACAGAAAATAAAAAAAACCCACTATTTCAACAATAATAGTCACATCAATACCCCACCTTCAGTATGTCGCTGAGGATGGCCTTGAACTTTTGATCCCCCCTCCTCTCACGTTCTGAGTCCTAGGATTACAGGTAGGCAGGCCACAGCTCTTTAAGTGTATCGATATGGAACTGGGTTTTCATGCGTACCAGGCAAGCACTCTGCCAACTGGGGTATAGCCCCAGGCGTACAAATTTATTTTTAAAATGTGTTGTCTTGAGTCTCTTGGTTCTCAGGGAAAAGCACGGGATTGGTTCCCTTGTATTCCGTTCTCTTATGGCTCCGGTCATTAGTAGGATAAAGTTCAAACTTCCCCGGGCTGGAATTTAAGACCCATTGAACTTGGCTGCAGTGAGCTGATCCTCTGCAACATTCTCTGGCCTCTTTCCTTCTCCTCATGCCTGCTGTCCGCGGGCCTGAGATGGCTCTCTTTTCCTGCCCTTCCTTTCCAAACCTGGCCCGGATGGATTCCTCCTTCTTACAACTCCTTTCTTCTGGGGTGTGAAAACCGAGGAAGAAGCTAGCACAGAGAAACTCTGCTAAGACCTGGCAGCAGCCGGCAGTGGTCCGGCAGGAGGGCTGGCTCTGTAGTCTCAATTTACACAGGTACATATTGGGCTCTGGGCGTATAGGGTTCATCTAGTATCACAAGCAGCTCTTAACTGATGGAACTAAGACTCAATTTCAAGCATCCCTGGCCGCAAAACTGGGCGTGCTCCCATAACACACAATAATTATTTTTCTACTTTAGCACATTTTTGGGATTAAGGGAAAGCCAATATTGTTTACTCATGTCTCTTTTTTTGTTTTAATCTTTTTTTTTACTTGGGTCTTTTTTTTTTTTTTTTTTTTTTTTTTTTTTTTTTTTTTTCGAGCTGGGGACCGAACCCAGGGCCTTGCGCTTGCTAGGCAAGCGCTCTACCACTGAGCTAAATCCCAACCCCTACTTGGGTCTTCTTAATGTTGTATTCATTATATATTTTGTGTTTAGCCATTAAAACCTTTGCATGTTTCTAGAAGCCAAGAGGATTCTTTTTAGCTGACAATACTGGATAAGCAGATAACTTAGCATCATATGGTTCCAGGGACACACAGGCCCATTAGTCTCCTCTTTAGTTACCTACAAAACACAGAGTCCCCAGATTAAGTATATCTGCTGTTTCTGCACGTGGGTAAGCACACTTGAGCGCAAGTACTCTTGGAGGCCAGAGGCACCAGATACCCTGGAGCTGGAGTTAGAGATCACTCTGAGACACTGTAAAGGTTCTAGGAATCGAACTTGGGTCCTCCGGAAGAGCAGCAATTGCTCTTAACCACTAAGCAATCTCTCTAGTCTCCCCTCCCCCTGTTTGTGTGAGACATGATCTCACACTCTAGCTCCAGGATATCTTGGCTATAACTACATAGCTCAGGTTGTCCTTGAACTCATGGCCATTTGCCTGCCTCAGCCTCTTGAATACTGGAGACACAGTCAGGCTCCATCAAGTCTGTCTTTATTCCTCTTCCTTCCCTAACTGAACCCAGCTCAGTTCTCGTCTCTGCCTTGAGAGCGTCCCTGACTGCTCCAGACAACAACGCTTCAATTTCTCACAAGGAGAGCCCATAGTGCCCAGGCCAACATAAGATTATTATTTACAGATGATACCTTGGATCTCTTTAGGCATCTTATGAACTCTTTATAAGATGGGGTCTATGTTTCATACCGCTATCGTGGGTCTGGACATAGAGTCAACTCCTATGGATTAACTGTTGATTAATTGATGTGCCTATTTGAATGTCCAAGAGGTGATCTTCATGCTGGCATAAGCCCAAAGGAGGGAGTAGGTGGGTGGAGTGTCACTACAGCATGTAAGGGGGACTCTTCCGTATCCCGTGAAGGTTCTATTCTTTGACTTCCCGGGGAATTGTGATTTGCCTGGTGGAAGGCTTTCACCTTCCTTTCACTGAGCATTGGTGAGATTTATGGGGAGGCAGCTATAAAACTTTATAAAGGGGGTATAAAAAGAAGACATATATAAATGGTAAGACATAGCTTGCTTTTTGAACAGAAGTCTCTATCCATTATAAATCCATTTCTCCCCAGATTCCTCAGAAGGTCCAAAACAACCTTATTAAAATCCTGCTTTTGGGGCTGGAGAGATGGCTCAGCGGTTAAGGGCACTGACTGCTCTTCCCGAGGTCCTGAGTTCAAATCCCAGCAACCACATGGTGGCTCACAACCATCTGTAATGAGATCTGATGCCCTTTTCTGGTGTGTTTATATATAATAAATAAATCCTTTAAAAAATCTTGTTTTTGGGAGAGGTAGGATTTTTTTAAAATCCAAAATGAAACATATGCATAACTATGAAGTATAAAAGAGAAATTATGAGACGTCCAGGAAATTTGAAAAAAGATGATGGAGTGACTATGGAGAGGATGAGTTAGCTTATTGCCTATGTATATTAATTAATGCTGTCCATAATATATTAGGGCAGGAAATAAGGAAAAGGTAGAAAGATCCATAAAGTTAAATAGTTTAGGTAAAAAAACTAAATACTCATGAAATTTTATGTGTCATTCAATGCTCTCAGGAAAGATAGGTTATTTGTAAACAATGTTGGGGCAATTAGAAAGAAATGAAGTTGGGTCCTTACTTCATCCATTTTTTCTAATACATAAACTTGTAATGATTTTAAGATTGTAAGTATTCAAAAACCCCATTAAAATACTAGAGAAGAGCTGGGCCTGCTGCCACAGATCTGTAATGCTGGGCTCTAAGGAGACTGAGGAAGTAGGAGTCATATTACCACAACAGCAACAACCACAACAACAGGAAAGAAAAACTAAGCATGGGACTGGCAGCTTAACTCAGAGGTAGAGTGTTTGTCCAGGGTGCATGAGGTCCTAGTGTGATGGTTTGTATATGCTCTGTCCAGGGAAGTGGCACTATGAGAAAGTGTGGCCCTGTCAGAGTAGGAGTGCCACTGAGGATATGGGCTGTAAAACCCTCATCCTAGCTGCCTGGAAGTGATATTCTGCTAGCAGCCTTCAGATGAAGACATAGACCTCTCAGTTCTGCCTGCCTGGTCACTGCCATGTTCTTGCCTTGATGATAATGGACTGAACCTCTGAACCTGTAAGCCAGCCCCAATTAAATGCTGTCCTTTATAAGACTTGCACTGGTCATGGTGTCTGTTCCCAGAAGTAAAACCCTAACTAAGACACCTACTTTAGTTCTCAATATTGAAAAAAAAATCAGAAGAGAATATACACATGTATTTTAATGGTTTGGAAAAAAGAAAGATTTTAAGGTGTGGCAGAATTTCAGGACTGCTAAGGAGGAAATGTAGATGATGAATTTATTGAGGTATGTGTATAAGGTCACAGATTTGTCTTTTTATTTTCTTTGAGGGACAAGATATGGCTTTGAACTTTGTGTATAGCCAGTGATGGCCTTGAACTTCTGATCCCCCTGTTTTTGTCTCTTTGGGTGCTTAGATTACAGACATGCATGACTATGTATGGTTTAAGTGTACAAGGGGGAAGAACCAGGACTTCATGCTTGCTAGGCAAGTACCCTATCACCTGAACGATGTCTCTTTCCAAAAGGTTGTGAACTTTAAAACCAAAGATGTAAGAAGAATTGAGAGAATACTAATTTTGTTTTTGATTTTGAGGTGCGGGGGGTTGAACCCAGGACTTTGCATATGTGAGTCAAATATTCTGCTGTTGAGCTATATTTCCAGCCCAAGGGAAATATCTGTAACTTAAGTGACAGAGAAAGGAATGGCACCTCGGATACAGCAAAGCTCTCTTTGAAATCAACCGGAGAAAAACAAATCAGTAGAAAACCAGGCAAATCAGAGGGATAAACAAAGAGGATCGGGACAGTGGTCAGCTCAGGAATTTGTGAAAAGTAAAATTCCTCTGCAAATAAACAATGTGAAATGTTGGAGAGCTAACAGTTGAGATGAGAGCTTAAAAAGTGCTGGGGGGAGGGCGTTGGAGTAATGACTAGGAGACTAGAGCATTTGCTGTTCTCTTAGCAGACCAGAGTCAACTGCAGCTGCAGGGAATCTATTGCCCTCTTCTGAACTCATTTGGAACACATACACACACACACACACACACACACACACACACACACACACACACACACACACACACTCGGTCACACGCGCAGTCACACACACAAATCTTACCGGGACAAAGCGCCAATGTTCAGTTTGCCAGGGGTATAGGAGGGAAGACATTTTTGTGTGCTCCAGTGGAGGGAGTGACTTTGGCATAGCAAAGAGGCATTACCTAATAAGATCAAATGACCATGGTGTTCGACTTATGTATGACACCCAGGAAATTGTCCCCTGGAATTGTTCTTGAAACGAAGCAAGATGAAAAGAGTAGGGAGCCAAAGCAGTGTTCCCCCAAACTGAGAAATAACCCAGATTCCCAACAATAGGGGATTGTAAAATAAACCATGCAGCACTCATGCCGTGAAGAACCACATCTTTCTAAAATGGTAAGCTTGGTCTAAAGCGACTTACGTAATAATATTAAAAAGAAAAAGGTAGCAAGTTCTAGGTGATCAGGACTACAACCTACTTTTTAAAAGATTTATCTATTTTATTTTATGCATGTGAGTGTTTTGCCTGCATGTATCTGTGTGCACTGTATGCGTACCTGGTGCTACCAAGGACAGAAGATGGCATCAGATTCCCCTAGAACTGGAGTTAGAGAGGTTTGCGGGCAACCAGAGGGATGCTAAGAGTAGAACTTGGATCCTCTGTAAGAATGACCTGTTCTTCATGGCTGAGCTATCTCTCCCCCAGTCTGATTTAAATAAAAACTCTCTCCCTCTGTCCCTCTCTCTCTTCCCCCTCTCTCTATGGATACAGTGTTAATTTATAACAAAAACAATCTGAGTGAATAAAGACTGAATTGTCGAAAGTGCTTATTTCTGAAAGATGGGCTGTATGAAAAATTTCACTTTTCATCTATTTTTTTTGTAATAAACAAATACTGCTTTGCTGGAGCGTGTGTGTGAGAGATAGGCTGAAAACAGTGTGTGTGTGTGTGTGTGTGTGTGTGTGTGTGTGTGTGTGTGTGTGCTGAAGTCTACACAGAAAGAACACATGGTGGACACGGAAGCCTGGCTTTGCTTATGAGGTATGAAGTAAGAGGGTGATGAACTCCTAGGGTCTCTTCTCTTCTCACTCTCACTCTAAGTCTGTGCCCACCATTTTGAAACGGGCCTGAAGTTAGGGGAGAAAGTTCATGGTCTTTTGGCCCGAGTTTCTCTGAGCCCAGAACAAACAGGCCACCCAGGACTTGATTCTTCCTTACAAGGAGGTAGAGGAGCCTGTCGGCGGGCTGAAAGGCCCACGTGTCTCCGATGAAAGGCTCCACGACAGAACAGGGGCAATTACTGGCCTTGGGGAGCCAGATGGGAAACCAGCCAGATTGGGCCACTTAGGCCATTAGGCTCCACAAGATGCCTTTCATCCCGTCTCCCAGCAGCTGTTGGCTCATTGGAGTTTTCTTTCTGACTCATCCCTTTGTTCCGTCATTTGGCTGATGGGCTCAAACTTTTCCCAGCTCCAAACTAGTCTTCCATGTTTCGCTCGGCTCTGGACCCCTACGAGGCTTGGTATATCTCCTTTCCACCTGTTTGGCCCCATCCAGGACACACTGTTCCCTCAGGGGCTATGTCTGGGGATTTTGATGACTTTTTCATCTGGAGCCCTTCATGGTCTTTGACCGCAGCGTGAGTGATGTCAGTCCCAGCTCCAGGGTGTGCTGTCTTCTCACCAGAGCCCCCCTCTTGCCTTTTCAAGTCCTGAGAGCCAAGCACGCTGCTTGGCGTTGTGAAATTTTATACGATGAATGTTCTTTGCTCTCGCTCTCCAGGTTCTAAGGAAAAGGAGCTCATTCGGCTCTTAGGCTATGTTTGTGAGCATGTCCTAAAATGACTCGGGGTACTGTGTCAGTGAGACAGGAGCAAGAAGTTCTGGGTGCCGCTCGGTGGAAACCTGACTGGATAATGAGAATGCACGGCACATTTCAAAAAGCTGGAAGGAAGGGGTATTCGAAAGTTTTTACGGAAAAGAAACGAGCAAAACCGTACATGGTGGTTTATGCTTGCAATTTTAGTACTCTGGGGAGAGAAGCAAACAGGTAGACTTGTGAGTTCTGGGTCGGGGGTGGTGGTGCTTAGTAAGTTTCTATCTCAAAAAATAGGAAAAGATGAGGGGAGAGAGACAGGTGACATATCAGTGAAAAGCACTTGCTGCTCTTGCAAAGGACCTAGGTTCTGTTTCCGGCATCCACAGTGTGGTTCAAAACCATTTGTAAATCTAGTTCTAAGGGACACAACATCTCCAGCATCTATGAGTGCCAGGCATGTGCACCATATATGTACATACATTTTAGTAAAACATTAACATGTATACAAATAATAAATCATAAAAAACGTGCGAGAGAGGAAAAAGATATTTATGGCAAGTTCAGTCTCTGAGGAGATAAAACATGTTCGCTATAATTTAGAGATTATGTAGTGTATGACTGTATCGAAGTATCCCATTGTATCCCATTACTACAGACTTTATGTTTTTATGTTTCATTGAAAAAAAAATTCCTGATCATTATGGTTTAAGGGTTGCTCACAGATGGGCAGTGTTCTGGAGGGAGGGGCCTGGGATACAATTCCTTCCTCAGCTGGCAGGCTGTAGGATAGATATAGAGCTGGGTGGGTTTTCTGTGGCCACGTGAGACTCTCTGAGCGTTTCAGTGAAAACTCTATTTGTTATAGAACATGTTATTTGTAACATGTTATAAATAAACATGTTATGTATAAATGTGTCACTCAAACACCAGTAAGGGGCGCTCCTCTTGAAAAGTAGGTGAGATTGTCTCCTAAGTCCCTTCTCCACAGTCTTTCAATTTAAAGCCCCCCCCCCCACAGCCCCATAGACACTCAGGATTCCTGGGGGTTGTCTGACCTCAGCCTGGTCTTTCCTGCCTCTTTGTTTCTAGTTTCTTGATAATCACCTTGCTTATATCCCATGTAGCAATGGTCCCTGGAGGGAAGAATCTCTCACATCATGCTTAGTGTATGGACTTAATAGCTTACAACGATAACTCTTGGTGTGACAGAATTGAGAGGTGAGGCCTTTGGGGACTCAGTCGTGAAGGTGGGACCCTCAAAAATAAGAAGACTACCCTTATAAGTAGGACTCTAGAGGGGGCAGGGAAGGGATTGCTTAGTATCTATAACAGCCTGGCTTCCATCCCAAGCATATCAAGAAATTAGGGGTCTCCAGAGAACTCGCTTACCCTCCATGTGAGGATAGAACAGTCAGCCTGCTACCTGGAGGAGGCCAATAAAAAAAGAGCTGGATTGTACTGATGAAATAAAACCCCAAAGTCAGAGAGATGGCTCGGTGGTCCACTCGTTGCTCTTATAGAATATCCAAGTTTAGTATGCATATGGTGGCTCATAATCTTCTGTAACTCTAGTTCTAAGGGATCTGATGCCCTTACAGGCACCAGATATCCATGAAATGCATGCATATATGTATATATATATGTATATATATATGCAGGCAAAACACACATACAATGAAATAAAGAATTAAAAAGAGAAACAAAAACCCATCTTTACTCAAAATCGATCAACCTAACAGTTCCGGCCTAGGGTTCTTGGAGCAGTCTGAGGGGACTGAGACACAAAACATATTGAGAAAATGCTGGATGTTGGACTCCCTGGCCTGCTCATCCTCTCCCATCTCTGTTCTTCTGTTGTCTCTGGAAGGTTCGAATTATTATTATTTTTGAGACAGGGTTCTATGCAGCCCAGGCTGGCCCCAAACTTACTGTCTGGCCAAGAATGGCCCTGAACTCCCTCCTGATCTTCCTCCCTTGACCCCTAAAGCACTGGGATTCTATTCTCAAATGGGCTTTTGGATGTTGGCTTTTAGACTGTCACTGTCAGTAGGAAGTCCCCAGGCTTTGCAGTGAGCCTCAGTCGAACATCTCCTAGACACCTGCAGCTGGTTGAACATTTAATCAGGGAGATTAATATTGATCCTGGAATCAAGAAGATTTCACTGATTATTTTGTTCAGCATTCCCAGGCTTAGGAGGCGAGCACCATAATTACGTGTAGTTTACATATTAATAACAACAACAATAGAAAACATCAGCTCAGCTATTAAGCAAGTTGTTCAAAACCGCCCAGTGGCAAACATGGGGTTCAGTTCTACGTATGAGCCCCTTCTACCCTCGTCTCTTTTAGTCAAGAGCCATGGTTTCCATCCTTCCCAATGCTTTGATACTTTAATACAGTTTGATACTGTAAGCTTGATACTTTTTATGAGTACACTATAACCATCCACAGACACACCAGAAGATGGTTGTGAGCCACCATGTGGTTGCTGGGAATTGAACTCAGGACCTCAGGAAGAGCAGTCGGTGCTCTTAACCGCTGAGCCATCTCTAATGTAGATAGATATCTGATATGCACGATATTGATATTTGACCTCTGTGAAAAGGGTTGTTCAACCCCCAAAGGGGTTGCAACCTACACATTGAGAACCTCTGCTTCTAGAGACTTGTATGCCCTGTGGAACATTTGGTATGGGGGTGTCTGGGAAAGAACCAGAGGTACTGATAACACACAGCGAAGGAGCGACTTACGGAAGACTGCTTGGCAGTGAGGCATTTTTGCTGCTCTTGCTTTCAAAACGTGTTCCATCTTTGAAAATGTTGGCGAGATGGAATGGAACGGCAGGGCAGAGTACCTGCTTCACCCGAGAAGGCATAAGAGCAACTGAATAAGTGTGTTTCAGTAAGGCCTATAGTTTAGGAAGGCTGTTTAGCTCCTGAGAGGAGCCTGAGTTCCCGATTTCAGAGGCAGGGAGCAGGTACAGACCCTCACAATACTTAGAAACATTCTTTGTGATGGTTACTCTTGTTTATCAACCTAACGGAGCATGGACTCACAGAGGAGATCAGTCTCTGGGCATGCCCGCAAGAGGTCATCTAGACTGCTAACTGGTGAGGAGACCTATCCCTAGCTGGTGGCAACACTCTTCTTGGATTCTGGACTGAATGAGATGGAGAAAAGCAAGCTGAGTACCAGCATTTGTTACTCTTTACTTCCTGCCTGTGGATGCTGTGGGACTAAGCTGCCCCGAGCTACCTGGTGTCACAATCAACGGAGCCCTGCACGGTGAGCCAAAACAAACCACTCCAACACCCAGTTGCTTTCGGCAGGTGTGTTGCCATAGCAACAAGGCAAGTCACTGGTTCATGATGAGAAGATGCTGTTCCGATCCAAATAACAACAAAGCAACAACAAGACCAGTTACCATCAACTTTAGCAGGCAGGTGCTCTGACTAACCTCATTATGCATCATCCTGTTCAGGACTCAAAAGGCTATATGTGGGAGCTACTATTAATTGTTCCCATTTCACAGATTTATTTTTTGTTAGTTTCTTTGTGATATGAGGATTTGAACTTAGGGGTTCACACACTCCAGCTAAGCATTCTATCACACAGCTATATCCCCAGCCCTGTTTTCGACTTTTATTTTGAGGCAAGGTCTCACCAAGTTGCCCAGCTGCCCTCAAATTTTTGATCCTCCAGCTTCAGCTCCCTGACTAGCAGAGATTACAGGCCTACGTCACCAGGCTCAGCTCCCTCCACAGATGTTAAGGTTGAGGTGTAGTAGAGAGGTAATTTCTGAAGACCCAACTCAACAGTCTTCTGTTGCCATCTTCTGTGGTTTCTAGGTACGACTCAAGTACTAAGGTATCAAGGAAGTTTTAGAAAGTAGTGCGAATTGGTGCAGCGACCGTGGAAATCAGTGTGGAGATTCCTCAAAACACTGGAGATAGGTGAATCACATGACTGAGCTATACCTCTTGTGATGGTTTGTATATGCTTGGCCCAGGGAGTGACACTGTTAGAAGGTTTGGCTCTGTTGGAGTAGGTGTGCCCAAGTTGGAGTAGGTGTGTCACTGTGGATGTGGGCTTTTTCTTTTTTCTTTTTTTTTGGAGCTGGGGACCAAACCCAGGGCCTTGCGCTTGCTAGGCAAGTGCTCTACCACTGAGCTAAATCCCCAACCCCGGATGTGGGCTTTAAGACCTCATCCTAGCTGCCTGGGAATCAGTATTGGCTAGCAGCCTTCAGATGAAGATGTAGAACTCTCAGTTCTGCCCGCCTGGATGCTGCCATGCTGCTGCCTTGATGATAATGGACTGAACCTCTGAACCTGCAAGCCAGCTCAATTAAATGTCCTTATGAGAGTTGGCTTGGACATGGTGTCTGCTCACAGAGTAAAACCCAAACCAAGGCACCTCTCTTGGGCATAGACCCAAAGGACTCTATTCTTTGTATACAGAGACACATGCTCAGCCATGTTCATAGCCCATTTCATAATATCTAGGACATGGACACTGCCTAGATGCCCAGCAGCTGAAGAAGCTAATAAAAATGTTACCTGTATACAGTGAAGTCATATTCAGCTGCAAATAATAAACAAATAAAATTGTGGAATTTGTAGTAAATGGATAGAGCTGGGAAACGTTATATTGAGTGACTTCATCCAGATCCAGAAAGACAAACATCTCATGCTCCTGAACTCATGTGAGGATCCTAGTGTGGAATCTTTAGACTGCGTGTTTTTTCTCTGGGTATGTGTTGAGCCAAAGGGGATAGCAAAGGGGCCACTGGTGAACATGAGAAAGAAAGAGCTTAAGGTAGGTGGGGGATGGTAGAACATGGGGAAGGAGGGGAAATAATGGTGAGGGAGGTTTAAGTAGGGAAAGTGATGGGAGGGTAGGATATAGAAGGGGACTAGGGGAGGTGTAACTCACACTAAGGATGTCTGAAAAGCCAAGTGGAAACCTATTTTAAAAGTTTGCCACCCCTCCTCCTTTCCAAATATTCCTATTTGCACAAAGGAGTTGAAATGGAGTCCCTACACAGAGTAATACCCCTTCCAGAGATGTAGGTTGGCAAATAAAAAGTCCAACGTCAGGTGTGGAATAGTATCCCTTGAGTCGTGGTTAGGAGTCTCCTGGAGAACATTCCCCCCACCCCTAAAAACCAATAGCAATATAGATGGTTACCACCGCTCTTGGCTGCCCACTGGAAGTCTACGGTAAAGCTCTATGCTGAAGACACCACAGGCTTTGCATATGGAGAAAGCAAAATAGGCAAAGAGAAAGGAGAGAGAACTGGGTGGACACGTAACTGTAGGCACTTGGGAAGTGGAAGCAGGAGGATTAGAAGCTTGAGGCTTTCAAAGACCCAAAACAAAAGGTAGAATTGAACCCACAAAGGAATGTATATAACGGAGGGGATGGGGGAGCCATGTTAGTGTAGGACTGTGTTAGTTTTCAGATAACCTTTCTTCTCAAGAAAATTGGGAGAAACTATTTAGAATTGAAAAATCATTTTTGCCCCTGTTCAGACTTCACAGATTGGGGTGCACATGAAGGTGGAGAGACCAGGGATGTTTAAGTTGCAGATTTTTCTGCAGATTGGCAATGCCATGAAAGAGAACCAGAGGATAGCACAAGGTGTGTCAGTAGAATGGAGAAAGGGAAGAGAGATGGAAAGTTGGAACTGGGGTGCTGTTAAAAAGATCCCCAAAATCCTTGTTCCCATCACTTTCTTCTCATATTTTTGACTTGGATAAAAGGGTCTTGCGTACAATGAGACCTGAATGGTGGCTGTGGTTGGGCGGTGAAGCCAGGGCATTT
Organism: Rattus rattus; assembly: GCF_011064425.1. NCBI lineage: Eukaryota > Metazoa > Chordata > Mammalia > Rodentia > Muridae > Rattus > Rattus rattus. Next base: position 26,649,357 of record NC_046162.1, read on the forward strand.
TGAATTTCAGTCTGAGAAGTTACTGCATTCTGTTTCCTGGTGGTCTATTTTTCCTGCTCAAATGTAACATAACTCCGCTCTGGGTCACTCCAAAGGGCTTACTTATGTCAGATTGCTAATTTTTCTGTCTGCTTCCTTCCTTGCAGTCCCAACCTGATGTTCAATCCCAAACCTAACAATGCCACTGAGCCTCAATGGCTCATTCTGAAAAATGGCCCTATTTCTTCCAGAGGTGCACGCTTACAATGAGGGCACACAGAAAAATCCACCTGGGTGCATAGCAGAGGGGACAGGTGACAGGCTGTGCTCTGGTCTTCATTTTCCCTCATGCCTCTCACCCACATTCTAACCCATTGATCATCCTATGAGAGTTGATAGCAGTCTCTGATGGCTCAAGGTTTTGCAAATGCCAAAAGAGTAGGATATAAGAAGAGGACAGCTAAAAGTCCAGCCTGTGAACAAACAAGTTTGGCAAGAGCATCTCAGACTCATTCTTCCGAGGTCGCTTACACGCATGAATGGAGGCAGGCTAGCCCATCTGCTCTGAGCTCTTGCTGGCTTAGGAGAGGACAGTACGACCTTAGGAAAAAGCCTTGACCTGGCCACCTGCCTCTTCGTGCTCCTTTTATAGAACCAGGTGCTTTATTCTGGTCTCTTTGATCTGCGTCTTTACCCTATGGACTTGTTGAAGGAAAAGGACAGTTTGGTAAAGCCAGCATTTGAAGACTGGGTTTATCAGCCCCACTTTCTGTGATGTTAATGCATCAAGCCTCTAAAAAAACCGTGTCTGTGAACCACGGAGAAAAAAAGCATCGCCTGATGCTCGGGTGTGCAATTTCTTTGTGACTGTTTCGTAGCTTCCGTCAGGTTTTCCAAAGAGCCCTGTACTAAAAAAAGGGGTAAGAACCATTGATTTAAAGAAAATCACTGTTTCAATCAAGAGCCGGTTGTTCACATACAGGACCAAGCTCTAAGAAAGCCTGGTTTCCATTCCTCTAACGAACAATTCGAAGTTAATATTGTTGGTTAGGATGCGGGTGAAGGAGACTATTATGCCCTGATTGTGGGAGTATAAATTGGTTCATGATTTCTGGAGGGAAATGGAGAGAGATGGCTGAAAAGCTTTAAAGTATTATATATGTGAGTTCTCTGGAATGGCCGTTCTGAGAACGTTCCTTAGCAGCTCCTGTTGTTAACTCTGGAGCCAGATTGACAGGTTGAGGCTTGGAGTTATTGTCTCTATCTCAGTAGGGGACTCAGTCCCTCTAAACTACAGATTACTCATCTATGGAATGGAGATATCATCTATCTGTAGAGTTCTTTGGAGGGTTAAATGAAAACATACATGTGAGACACGTGGTGTGCATCTAAAGCATGAAAACCCAACAAATAAAAACCCATGTAAAGGCACCTGTGGCCAAGCCTGGTGACCTGAGTTCATTATCTGGGACCCACATAATGAAGGAGAGACTCAAAAAATATTAATTACTGTTTGCATACAAAGATTTGATTGCCATATTATTTATAATGGCTAAAGTTGGAACCAACCTCGAATATGTAACATGAGTAATTGGCCTAAAGTTAAATGACATTTAACCAGTTAAGATTAATGAAGTGAGTATGATCAGAAAAGCATTTGTATATTTATAAACTTTCTATATATGCACACACGCACACACACACATATATATACATATACATGTACACACACACACACACACACACACACACACACTTATACAGAGGGAAAATTCTCCTCTGAGCAGCCACAGGTTGCTAAACAGAAGTTCAGTGCTAGGTGTGGGACACCTTGCCTTAAATTGTTGGTCAGGATATCCTGGAGACCCTCAAAACAGTATAGGCACTGACCACTGGTCTTGGTTGTCAACAAGAACTTGATAAAATCCTATTGCTGAAGACACCCCATACATTGTTCACTGGGCATGGAAGAATCAAGTTGTTATTAAAAGGAAGCTTCTATTTGCCGGCTAGTTATCATTAACTGAAAGGTTCTATCTAGGCTGTTGTTGGGAAAAAGTTATCAACAGTTGAATCCATCTCTGAATCCTGTGAACCGAAGTAATGACCAGTGTGATGTGGGTACAAGAGTGGCACAGATGTTATGGAGGTAACCAACTGCTCTCTGAATCCATTCATTCCATTGGAGGACATTGTGCTTGGTGCTGTAAATCTGGCCAGATCCCATGGATAAGAAGCTTACAGGTATCAGTGGTGAACCTTCTATTTTCTTAACTGTACATATTCCAAACTGCCTTCTATAGTTACATCTCTGTACCCATGGATGAGTGCAGCCCTCAGACATCGTTAGAGGAGGTGATTAATATGGAAACACACAGCTGATCAAAGTGCTGAGGCTAAATGGCAGTGGTGTACACAACCACAAATGGGACTTTTCTCACCTTAAAGGTTTAGGGACCATTGTATAAGAGGGAGAAGAAATAGTGTAGGAGCTGGAGGCCAGGGAGGACTGGAGTTAAATAGTGTCTTCTTTATATGAACTCAACAGCTGTTGTTGCTTGCCCATGGCTTGCACAAGATCAAGCTAGTTATCACTAAAGCATGGAGGTGGAGGAGCTCATGAATCATGTCCCTATTGAGGAACTATTTGTAGTTGATAGCCTCTAGAAGAGGAAGCTTCAGTTTTCTTGAAGGGTGTAGCCCTGTCAGATCAACAACACATTCGTGAGTATATGGGCAGCACAAGTTGGAACTGGTGGGTCATTAAAAATAAATTAGAAAAAGGGTCATGGAATTGGGAGTGGGTGGTGAGGTGGCATCATCCTGAGGGGACTCAGGGGTGATTATGATAAAAAATACTTTGTATGAAATTCTCAAAGAGTTGATAAATAAATTGAAAATATATTTGATAAAATGTTTGCAGTGTGTGATATTCCACAGAAAAATAGCTCAGTAAACGTTCTAGGCTTTTCGGTGGCTTTATTTGAGGCATGGACTTTTGTGATATTCACCTTTCTTTCCTGTGTCTTCTAAATCTTCTGTAGTGAACACAGGTAGCTTTTTGCAAGAAGACAAAACTGACTTAATAAAATCATTCTATGAAAAAATGATGACTAATCACTGTTGAGAAATATGTCAGGGCTGTGTGACCACTTTGGGGCAGGTTTTTTTTTTTCTCATATGAAAAATAAGTTTTGTTTTTGAGGTGGTGGCTTGTTGATTGCCTGGGATGGGGATGGAGCCCTTGATTCTCAATCCTCAGCCTCAATTCCTTATGGCTGGGGTTCTAAACAAGAAAGACAAAAATTGCCTTTGTTCAGGTGGTGGGTGGCAGTTACAGGGAAGCAAGACTCCTTCACTTTCCTGGCTTTCACAAAACCATCTGGTTTGTGAGCCCATGCACTGCAGAGTCCCAGCTAGCCGGACTTTGAAAAGGCATCCCCAGCCCTGGGCTAGAGAGCCGTTGTAATGACTCTAGGGAACCTCCTATGGATTGAAGATGTCAGGGACTGTGACATTCAGCTGCGGACATTGGCCTGCAGTCAATGATTCCAAGTTTAATCTTTGTGAAACTGATGCAGGAGCGTGGCTATGCTTGCTAATTAGACAGCAGCAGTGTAATTGATCAAATCAGTTCCTCTCATGATGCAAAGCCAAGGAACTCAGCAACAGCTTGTGCCAGCTTCCAGGTAACCCAAAAGCATGACTCCTCCCTGAGAAGATACTGTTGTCAGTCTGGATTGCCTTGCTAACTGCTGGCTCCTTTCTCAGTGACAGACAATATGGTGCTTTTGCATGACTCTCTCATGGAGTCCGATTCCAGGCTTGGACCATTTAAATAGCGCTCATTCATTCCTTTCCTGGATTTACGGCAAGCATTAAACTTCATCAGCCTTAAAGGGCCATTGCGCTCTGAAAGGAAGCGAAGTCGTAGCTGGGGGTTCCCTACTGCATTTATGAATGGCTTTGCCGTTAATTGGAAAGCCAACGTATAAAAAAGGGAACAAAAGTGGAAAGCACTGGAGGAAATTGCACTTATCGAAGCAGCCAAGTATCAGGGCCTGCATTTCTAGTCTGCTTTGTGTAGATCAAAGGAAGAAACGCACAAGAGGCGGCCTTGGTTGAGTGATGTGAGTGTGGGATTTGGGGGATCCAAAGGCTGCTCGTAAACTCAGCCTTGCTGTTTGTGAGCCCTGAGAAGAGGGGGCCATGACTTCACCTTTCAGAACCTTGGTTTTCTTATTGGTAGAATGGAGAGAATTAAATCAGCCTCGAAGGGTTGTGAAGATTAATAAGATAACAGAGAAACAGCCAGCACAGGTCTGGGTAAATATTAGCTTTCTACCCATGTCTTTCCCTCTGAAGAGAGCCATGCAATCCTGTCTTCATTCTGTGTTACGGGCTCGTGCATCTCACGATCACAGCTCATGCTGCTGGAGTTCCTGGTTTTGGGTTATTCTTCTGCACAAGGGTCCCTACCAGATCGACAGAGTTTGTGACATATGTATGTGAGCTCTGACTTTCTTTCTTTTTGAAATGTGGTCTCATGGGACATCTGAGTCTGGCCTTCAACTTCCTGGATAGCCCAAGCTAGGCTTGAACTCACCAATCTCCTTCTTTGGTTTCCTTAGTGATGGGATTCTGGTATGTTCCACCCAACAGGATAAGTTCTGAATCTTAACAGGGGGCTAAATAGAATCCTGGAGTAGGATCTCATGCAAGGTTTGAAAATAGAATACTTGGTATTTTTAATATGACAGTATTAATATATATGTATATATGTATATATATGAATGTAAAATTAAAATGTTTTTAGATGGCAGTATATGAGAATCCCTATAGGAGTGTCAAGTCAGCTTTCACTGTAAAAGGGAGAATGGCTTAAGTAAGATGGGGAGAACAGATTTGTAGAAAGGTCTTAGCAAACCATGTACAGATACACTAGAAAGGTATATGGTAGAGGTTGGCCTGAAGGTGATATTGTCTCATTTGGACCCATTTCTGTCTCACTTTGGGCATTATTTACAGAGACATGCTCACTTGGTAAGAGCGATATACTATGGTCAACATGCTTTTCTGCATTATTCCCACAGCAGAACCTAAGGAAAAAAAAATAAAGGTTGGAATTCCTCACAAATCTTGGATCATGCTTTTTCCTTAGTGATCCAGATTTTTCTATTCAAGAGCAGAAGGCCATCTCATGCTGCCATTTCTTCTGCTTGGGCTACTTCTTCAGCTTCTCTAAAGCCTCTACCATCCATTCTCATTTATCCCGAGAGAAGTTTGTGGTTCTTCCTCTCCCCCGACTCCCCTTAGCCTTCATAGCTCAGACTGGTCAAACTCATGCAGGCAAAATTGATCTTTAGTTTCTCATCCTCCTGCTTCTATCTCTTGAGTGCTAGAATTACAGATGTGCACCAACGCATCTGGCTTATGTAGTGTCGGGGATCAGACTCAAGGCTTTGTATATCCTAGTTGTGAACACTTTATCACTAACTCTGCTGTATTCCTAGTCACCACATTTTAATGTTTTTTTGATAGTAGGTCTATATTGTAGTTTCAATGTATAGGCACACGTGTTTGAACATTTTTGTTTACTAGCTAGTGTTGTTGTTTTGGAAGATCGTGGAACCTTTAGGAAGTGGAGAGTTATTAGAGAAAGGGTCAATGTGGGTAGGCCTTGAGGTTTTACACTCATCAACACTTCCTTTTCCACCAAGATGTGAGAAGGTGGGGAGTCCCAGTAGCACATTCCTGCCACCATGGGGACACCTGTTCCCATGTCTTTCTCTTCAAGATGGAATGTGTTCCCTCAAACCTGTAAGCCAAAGCAAGTCCTTCCTCCTTCCTTCCTTTCTCCCTACCTCCTCCTTCCCTTCCTCTTCCTTCCTTTCCTCCCTCCCTCTCTCCCTCCCTCCTTCCCTCCCTCAAGTCTCTTTTTGTTGGATATTTACTCACAGTAATGATAGAAGTAACTCACACAGTGCCTCATATAGCCCAGGCTACAAGTGTTGATGATCTGCCTGCCTCCACCTCCCAAATGCTGGCATCACAGGTGCTAGCCAACCCTAGTCCAATGAGGTCTTTGTGAACCAGATTACGTTGTTTTGCCTTTCAAGAGACCTCCAGCAACTTTTCTCCTTTCCTTAGAGAAAACTCAAACCTCTTTATCATGACGTTAGGCATTAGGAGATGTCCGTGGCACCTTCCTATCTGACACAATCTGTCCTCCCCACGACCCCCTCTCTCTCTCCCTTTTTCTCTCTCTCCACTCTGCCGCCATTTTATATGACAGCCACCAGGAACACAAACTCATCTTAGGATCTTTGTATCAGTGGTGTCTGATGCCTGGGATACTGTCCCCTAGATCCCTGCAGGACAGCGCCAAGTCACCCCACCCCGAGTCTCTGTGTTTTTTTACTTGCCCCCTCCAGCTCATCAGTTCATTTTTTGTTTGTTTTGTTTTGTTTTTTTTTTCAGACAGGGTTTCTCTGTGTAGCCCAGGCTGTCCTGGAACTCTTCTGTAGACCAGGGGGCCTCGAATTCAGAGATCTGCCTGCCTCTGTCTTCTGAGTGCTGGGATGAAAGGAACTACCACTGCCCAGCTCCTCTTTTGAGCTTTTAAAGTCAGGTCTCAGAATATATATAACCCAGCGTGACAAGGAGCTCACTACTTCTTTTTGTTGTTGTTGCTTTTTCTTTGTCTCATATAGCCAAGGCTAGGGACTGCTGACGTTCCTCCCTCTCCCTCACCGATACTTTTCGTTTTATTGGTTTTGCACTTCTTGAGGCAGGGTCAACTCAGGCTAACACTGTATTTGCTAAGTAGCCAAGGCTGGCTTACTTCTTTTTCCTTCCTCACTAAGGCTTACAGGCACCCAATATTGGTCTGAGACGTTACTAAATCAAAGTGGGGAGCTGTGATCCTTCTGCTCATCCCATCTCTAGAGCACTTCTTACCATCTGGGTGGAGATCTGACTGTGAGGTCCTCAACACCTCTCGCTCTCTGAACTTCAGTTTCCACATCTGGAAAGCGAGGCTGGCGACAAGCCGCTCCCATGCCCCCAGGAGTCTTATGAAGTTTAAAGATGATGAGGTGGATGGGCTTTTCAGTGAGCCTTTGATAGACTTACATCCACTGGATACCTCTCTAATTCAGCTATCACAAGCTCGGAATCAATCGTTATTAAGGGCATTTTGACAAAACGGTAACAGGGCCTGTGGAGAGACTGCATTTATCAGCATTATCCTCACGTTTCTTTGGCTTGGTGTCAGTCACAATGTGGTACGGTGTGATGTGTAATGGCTGACGGATAGAGACCTCTGCTACTTGGGATCATTGATTGAAAGATAGGGTATCTGGATGTGGGAGGATAAGCATTCCTGGGGCATTGCCCTGTGGTCACATGTGTGGTAACAACAGAGCACAACCTTCTGTCCAGGAGATGGCAACCACAAGGAGGCACAGAGACAGAGCTGTAACGAATAGGGCTGTTTGTTCCTGGGACATCCTAAGTAAATTGTTAACTATAGAAATGTCCCACTAACAAAAAGTTAAAACAAAACAGGACCTGTCTCCTACACAAATAGGAGTTTGCACAGGTGAAAGCACACACCAAGAGATGCTGAAGTAAACCAGTGATTCTTGGACAAAGACTTGACTCAAGGACCTTAGAACTGGCTGAGTGGTGAGGGAGCTATCACCAAGCCTGAAGAAGAGAAATGTCCTGAGAGTTGTCCTCTGACTCATGCATGCACTCGCACACGCACACGCGCACACACACACACACACACACACACAGACACAGAGAGAGAGAGAGAGAGAGAGAGAGAGAGAGAGAGAGAGAGAGAGAGAGAGAGCGCTACTCATCTGAAAGGAGGGGAAAAGCTGGAGGAAAGTATGGGTAAGAATTAAGAAGAGGAGGGAAGGGGTCGAGGGCATATGAATGAGGCCCGCTGTGGTAGTCATTCAGCTGCCTGCACTGGAAGAAGACCATAGTGGAATTTCAGCTATAAGAGAAAGTGGTCTTCTGTGTTCTTTTAACAATATTCCTTTCCCCCTTATAAGAGAAGAAAAAACCGAGGGGAAAAGAGAAACTGGTGACAAATCAAAGGACAGACCAAGCTCTTCCTGTCCCCAGGCATGAAAAAGAGAAAGCCTTTCCTAAGTGGGTCACGTGATAGACCCTCAATCCTCTCAGAGTTCAAGGTTCCAGGAACCTAAACAAATTGGAGGTAGGTGCTACAAGGTGAGGGAAAGGTGACAGCCGGCAACACGGGCAGGACACCGTAGCCTGACTCACCACCTAGAATATCCAGAGTGAGATGTTCGGGTCTGGACTCCTTCGGTAGAGTGCTGACCAGAGTAACCTCCCCACGGGTGTGCTTTCAGCTCTAGAGAGTTCTAGGCTAAGTGAAACTTAAGAGTTAAGTCTGAAACCGGGCACAGTGGTTCATACCGGGAATCATTGCAATTGGGAGGCAGAGGCAGGATGATTGCTACTTCTGGCCAGCCTGGGATACAAAATGAGTTCAGGGCTAGCCTAGGCTATTGTTGGGCACTTGAGGGAAATCCTCAGCTAACAACCGGGAGTAACTGATGTTGCTTAGGTATTTTGGTTCTTTAAAATTTATTATATTCCTGCAGCAGGGCTGATCCAATGTATGTCTTTACTCTAATAAGAAAGCTTAAATGTGTTAATTATACATGCAATAAATCAATTCTTTTAAAATGAATTGTACCTCATAACTTGTATCCTTAACTCCACAGCAGTTCTTCCTGGTTTAGATGACACACTACTGACTATCCTGATTTAAAACTTGTAGCCACTAAAGAGGTCACCATGATTGACGTGGGTGTGTGTGTGTGTGTGTGTGTGTGTGTGTGTGTGGTGTGTGTGTGTGTGTGTGTGTGTGTGCAGTAATCAGCTTTCCTGAAGGAACTTTGCAGCTATAAAGAAGCTTTTGTCACAGATGTCACAGGGAATCAACCAAAGACTGCCAGACCTCCAGCTGGAGCTGCATAACAGTAAGGTTCAGGGACTCCAGTATCAGGAGAGACATGTGTGGCAAAGTTGGCGATAGCCATGTAGCTCTCCCAAGCTTACCTGTTTGTTCTCCTTGAAGGCATTTACTTTTATTATTGTACACATGTGGATCGTGTGTGTGTGTGTGTGTGTGTGTGTGTGTGTGTGTGTGTGTGTGCCAAGGCGTCTCAGGACACATGGAAAAGTCAGAGGACAATTCTGCGGAGGAGTCAATTCTCTCCTTCCAGCTTTTAGATAGATAGGTTCCAGGGGTCAAACTCAGGTCATAGGCTTGCGTGGCCTTCACTGGCTGAGGCATTCTGCTAGACCTAGCTGACCTGCTCAAATAACTGTCTTTTCTGTTTTGTTTCTTCTGATTAAAGCAATACACATGTTTGTCTGAGAAGCATGATAAAAGAATAAAACCGACTGTAGATGCTTATAGCCACGGTCGTAGTGCTGTACACACACACACACACACACACACACACACACACACACACACTATTCCATAATCAAAGTAGAGAGTGGGGGGAGATGGGAGCTGAGGAGAGGGGCTGCAGTTGGGATATTAAGAATAGATCGCAAGAACCAGAAGACCAGCACACCTGCTTGAGGCCGTGTCTTCTAGACTTGGCAAAGAAGCTGCACTTGTGAAATCCCAACAATACGCTTACTTAAAGACCTGTCTAAATGATGTCATCCGCTGACGTGCCATGTGGATGGAATGAACTTCTCAGGTCCCCACTCCTAGGTGAAGGCAATTAATGGCTGCAGAGAGAGGGAGATAGATAGATAGATAGATAGATAGATAGATAGATAGATAGATAGAGACACAGAGAGAATATCAGTGTCTTAAGGACAACCTCCTTGATAGTTATTCAATAGTAAGTGGTTATCCTTAAACACTGGTATATACATACATATGTGGCCATAACAATTAACAAAGAAGAGGTCATAAATTTTAGAGGAAGTGGAAGAAGGCATGGGAAGAGTTGAAGAGGGAGAGAAAAGGGTGTGAATGATGTATATTAAATTATCATTTAACCATCATTAAATCATTAATCATACATTTTCAAATATTTAGCTACAAGTATGTATTAAATTATCAAAATAATAGAAAATTAAATAAAATGAAAAAAAGTTCAATGATATTCTGAAAGGGTGAGAGGGGAGACTTCCTCCAGGACCACCATGATAGAAATAAGAATGGCCGCAATGGGATTTTGTGGTGCAGAGAGAGATGGCTGGACTCCAGGTACAGCATGGGCTATTGGGAGCACCTAGCCAGGGTGAAGTAGGTGTGTGAGGGTGCTGAAAGGAAATCATCAGGAGGCAATGTCAGGTGGATGAAACTGTGCTGCACTAACCTATGTAGAATTCTTGTTGAAGACAGGCCAGAGTAACGGTGTTCTAGGGACGGGTAGAGGATGGATGTCCGGTTAGGCAGATACTGAGAGTGGTGTAGACTTTACGTTTAGACTGATTATCTAGGTTCTTGCTAAAACTGGACTACACGAGGAAGTGACAAGGTCAGTCTAAGAGAAGGTCTAGGAGATTTGATCCAATAAGGAATCTGTCAAAATACTGGATGTCCATACTGCAGCTGGCTCCAAAGCTGGACTGATGTTGCAACCAGTCTTGCCCCTTCCTTGTAGTTCTTTTGATTGCCTTCCTTCTATGTTATGGATTCTGCAAGGTGAGGCCCTGTATCCTAAGGGAGACAGACACCCGAAAGCTCACCTGAGCCCTGAGTGGTAAAGTAGGGGTGTCACTGGGCAGAGAAAGCACAGGGGAGGTAGAGGCCCCTCCCCGGGGCATTGTGGCAGATTTGCAAAGGAGAATCCACATTACAGCTGCAGGAAGTCATGGTGCAGAGCTGGGTGTGGAGGTCCGTGCTTGCAATCCCAGCTTACAGGAGGCAGAGGTAGGAGGATCGGGAGGTCCAGGCCAACCTTGGCTTCACGGTAAGTTTGATGTAAGCCTGGGATATATGATACCCTGTGCTGTCAAAAATCAAGAGCAAACAAAACTAGAATATATGATAGAGAGGGGGGAAGGGTATAATGGGCCCCAGGTGGAGAAGCTTTGGGTATGTCTGATCAGGGGACATCACTGCTCCTCTGGCTGGAAGGGTATAAGTAAGCCATTCACAGGTTACCTGACTTAAAATCTTTTAAATTCTCTTATTGACACAGTGAGGTAAGTAAAGTGCCACCCCTTGATAGGCAAGGAGTAGAATCGAAGAGAGATCAAGTAATGGGCCCAAGGGTCCCAGGAGGGACCCTCGTCTAGAAGAATAACCAAAAACAAGGGACTTCAACAGTACGGACAGGAGGGACAAAGCACAAAGGCACACGAGGTAGGTGTGATGGTTAATTTTGTCACTCAACAGGCTCTAGAATCACTTAGAAGATAAGCCTCTGGGCAGATATGTGAGCTATTTTCTAGGTTAGACTGACTGAGGTTGGAAGATGCATGCCACTTGTGGGTGGTACAGTGGGCTGCGGCCCTAGGCTGGATGCGAAGGAGAAAGCCGTCTGGGCAGCAGCATTCATCTGATATCCTAGCCGTTGATGTCTCAGGCTGGGAGTGCATCCTCAAACTGGTGGTCAAAATAAGCCTCCCTTAAATCACTTTTCTCTGTTTTTTTTTTTTTTTTAATCACATCAATAAGAAAAATAAGTAATGCCGTAAGTCAGACTCCAAATGTGACAGATGCTCCTACATGTGCGGAACTTCAACAGTCACCCATGGCAGCACAGCAGGGCACCAGCTAGACTATAGTTATGTCCCAGGAAGGGTGTGGTGGTCACAGTGAGTAGACTCCTTCAAAGCAAGTCAGCAATGTATTTGCATCACAAATATGTACACACACACACATACAATACATACACAGAGGCATAGTCTTATTCTTTCTCTCTCTAAAACCAACCAACCAACCAACCAACCAACCAACCAACCAACCAACCAACCAACTAGCTAGCCAGCTAGAGCCTCTGAGAATCCATCTCTTGTTTTTCTCTCATTTCCCAAGTGGAGGTCAGCATGGGAGTCCCTGATCTGTCCTAGTTCCAGAAGACAGGACAGGAGGATATTCTTGTCTCAAAGGAGTCCAGTTTCCTCATCTACCAGGGAAGCCTTGGCATTAACTGCACCTTCTGTCTTCACCATCAGCTCTTCAGAGGAATAGGCTCACTCTGGCCTAGTACCATGGTTATTTTTGGAGCTATTGAGGCTTGGTTGTTCCAAAATGGATGGCCTCTTTGTGTGTCTTTTTACTCATTCACTTTGAAAGAGGGTCTCATATAACTCAGGAGGGCTTCAAATTCTCTACATAGCTGAGGATGACCATGAAATTCTTTCTAATTTTTCTGCCTTCATCTCCAGAGTGCCAGGATTATACACATGTACCTCCGTGCTCAGTTCATGCAGTATTAGGGATTAACCCAGGACTTCATGCATGCTGGCCAAGCAATCTACATATGGAGCTACATTCCTGGCCAATGAGGGCTTTCTTACTGTGCCTTGCACAGCCTGAGGCCCAGCTTTCCAAGTATCACTGAAGACACAACCCAGCCATCTTTTGTCTTCAGGCACAGCCAATGGCAGCAAATAACCTAATTAGGACCGCACAAGCAGCTTGCCCAGTGAAAGCTAATTTAATTAGGGTCTTATTAGTTGTTATAACTACTTTTTAATGAAGCCTTATTACATTCAACTCCACAGATTTCAAGCAATTGTATTAAACACTGGCAAATGACCCATCAGTCTTTGATTTCAATCTGGTGTTGTTCACACCTATCCTAAAACCCAGATGCCTGAGCTTCTTCTTCTTATTTTTTTAAATAACCACTTGCAGCTTTAAAGGCATACTTCCTTTCTTGTCTGGTTGCTAATCCCTGGGGATTCTCTCACTCTGACTCTGGAGACCTGATGGTTAATGATTAGAAGTGGGGAAAAGTCTCCCTGTGCAGGAGAGTCTTTCTGCATCCACCCCTCCTTTTATTTCCATCCTTAATCATACCTTAATGGTAAAACCGTAAGGCCCCAGGTTGTGAGGCAAATGGTATTTGGAGGCTAACACAGAAAACCATTATCATAAATTCACACCTCCGTGAGGATTAACTCATCATATTAGCTAATTGGTCAATAAACACGACTCTCAGAGAATCAACCCTGGATGGGGTAGTTTTGATAGTGGAAGAGAAACAAGAAAACCAACAGCTCATTAGTCTTTACTGTGCTCTAGGGACTGGGTTAGAGATGATTGTCTTGGTGTCCTGATTAACTCTCACAACAAGGTGGATACGAATGCATTATTATTATTGGCTTATAGCTTATAGGTGAGAACTGCGGGCCCAAGAATGTCAGAACAGATGACCAAAGAACACTAAGTGGTGACAAGGCTCACAGTTTGGTCCTTTGGGGAGTGCTGGTTTATTGATTTGTGCTCCCCCATCTCTGTTAGAAGGCAACTTGCAAGACTCAGTTCTCTCCTTCTGCCAGGTGGGTCATGAGGACCAAACTTAAGTCTTCAGAGTTGATGGTAGGTGCCATTACCCAACGAGGCATCTCACTGGTTCACTGTGTTGGCTAGTTTTATGTCAATTGGAGATGTTAGTGTCATCAGAGAGGAAGGAGAGAGCTTCAACTGAGAGGATGATTCCATAAGACTGGGCTGTAGGCAAGCTTGTAGAGAGTTTTCTTAACTAGTGATATGATGTGAGAGCAAGCCTGTTGCAGGTGGTACCATCATGGGCTGGCGATCCTATGGTTCTTTAAGAAAACCGGTTGAGCAAGCCGTGAGGAGCAAGCCACTAAGTAGCATCCCTCCATGTCCTCTGCATCCAGTTTTCTACTTGTTTCTTGAGTTTAGGTCCTGACTTCTTTTAATGATGAGCTATGATATGGATGTATAAGTCAAATAAATCCTTTTCTCCCCAACTTAGTTTTGGGTATGGTTTCATCATTGCAATAATAACCCTAACGAGGACATTCACTTTTTGTACTTTTCATCGGTACTGGTCGGGGGAAGTTATTCTTAAGAAGGTAGAATTCGGTATCAGGCTGGTCTAGTTCAAGCTCTGCTCCCAGTCATTTTCTATAGGGATGGCATGGTGAACATTGTTTAAATGCTAAACAGTGCTTTTCTCATCTCATGAGGAACTTAATACTCATGCTGTGACAGTAAAGGAGCATGTGTCAACTGTAGTAGTCAGAATATGGTCCCTCGGCTTCTGAACTGTGTTGAGTTGCTTTGAATAGGAGCAGATTCAGGGGGTGTGGCCTAACCATGCTCCATTGTTGGTTCTTGGGCCTTCATCAATGTAGCCTGAAGGTCGAGGAACCCAGATATTCTTGGCTGCACCTACAGTTCTGACTTAGTTCCTTTGGAGTAGGCCTCAGCATCCACCACTGGAACAAGTTACTGGTGATGCTGTTGAATCTCAGAGGAGATTGCTCAAGGCTAGAATTCTTGGGACATCCAGAAACAGAATATTCTGGGTCCTTCTAAGCCTGGGGTGAAACAGAGAGGCTGAGTCCTTCCTTCTTCCCTCTTACCCATTTTCTACCTCATTGCTCTGACTTCCTGAGCTGTTGGAAGCCAGGCCTTGGAATCAGGAGCCAAGAAGTTGACTTAATTAAAAAGCCTTATTTATTTATGTATTACCATGCCAGACCCTGGGCTCATTTGGGTTGGAGGAATATTTGTGGTTTAAGTGAACCAATTCTGAGGTTGAAAGTGATGATACAATTACTTTTGTACAGAGAGTAAGAAGCAGACGGACGCTGCTAATAGATCAACCTACGATTTGATGTTTTTAGGAGAGGATTATACTTTGATTTAATAAATAGAATAAACCTTAGACACGCGGAAGAAGCGGTGCCAGACTTCCGCTGTTCTTTGCCAAGAAGGGTCACCTGGTTGATACCACTGAGATAATAAATGTGGAGCATCTCAGACAGATTAGACTAATTTACAGCACTAACGGTTCGGTTTTGCTGTAAAATTAATTAATTAGTTTAGTGTTTGTGTGAGCATCTACACAAAAGTACGCACGTGGAGATTAGAGGGCAACTTGTAGTTGTAGGACCTCTCCCCTGCCCCCATGTAGGTCCTAGGGACACAACTTGGTTCCTTTACCAAACCCTAGAGCTGGTACTATGGGCTTGAAACACCACCATTTACCCCCCTTTTGTCCAAAGATGTATTCCTGTTTTAGGATCCATGGTGGCCTTAGCAATATGGGCAGGTTGTTACCATCTTTCCTAGGCCGAGGCTCAACTTGAGTCTTCATGTGTTAATTGCTGATGTCTGTGGGTTATTTACTAGTGTTTTGGCCTGGCTGAATTCTTCCTGTATATTTCTCACCAATTCCTCACTGCACTCCTCCAAGGGGGATGATTCAGTCCCCTTTAATAGATGGATTAGTCAAGGTTCAGTGAGATAGGGTGGAGACAGGACTAAAGACCTGGATTTGTTTGACTTTGCCACTCTGGGTTTGCTATTACTCTAGGCAGCCAGGGAACTTAAAGAAGAGAGGCTGTCTCTGAGGACGGGGCACTGCCCCCCTTCACCAAGGTAAGGAGTATCAGGGTAGCAATGGTGACAATGACAAGACTGGCTCCCTAGTCTGGATCTGAGTCTCCATTGGCTGGGCTCTTGACTCAGCACAGTCTGAAATCCTGGTTTTGTGGGAGTGTGTCAAAGTTTACCTCTTCCCAGTCCATCTAGCAGCCGATCCCGACAACTCTACATTTAGTATAGTCTGAAAATAACCCTGCTTCTCCTTCCCGATCAGCAGTTCAAGGTCAAAATCAAATTACGCCCTTGCCCAGCCAGATCCCATCCACTTCTTGAAAAGCCCCCTTTACAAGGAGCGGAGCTGTGTTTAAGTGAGTGTCCAGCATGTGAGGCTAAGCTCTTCGGGGGACAGCTTAAATACTGAAAGTAAAATGTGGAGTGCGCGTGTCATCCTCTTGCCTAAATATAGACTATCCACTGCATTCCGGCCACTCAGGCCCTCACGGTGGGGTGGGGTGGGGTGGGTATGGATGCCCTAGGAGTCTTTTCTTACTCACACAGCCCCTTGATACTGGGGGTTACAAATATAGCATTTTCTTATTCTGTGGTCTCTAGACCAGGCTGACCTCAAACTCCCCGGCTAGCTGACTGATCCTTTTGCCCCCACCTCACTGATGTTGGAATTGTAGACCTGAACTACCACTCTTCGGCAATTTGGTACTGGGAATGAAACTCAGTTCCTACTAGGCAAACACTGTCAATGCAGGCAGAACATCAGCCCGGGATGAGAATTTTACTTCTTCATGTTTTTAAATTGGGACGCCACTTCTGGAGCCTGGGGCCACTGGTGTGGACCGCGATGGACTTGGGTGCCAAGTGAAAAGTTGAATCTGTTTTGCACCATAGGCTGCTGCGTTTTACTCCTAGCTTTTGGGTGAAATGCACACATTCCAGGCTTCTGCTTCCTTGGCAGAGGGCTGATGCATTCCAAGAGGGCGGAAGTCCGGCTTGGACTCCGGGAAGCTGTACTAACGTAGCTGGAAGGATCGGAGGCATTCAAGCTGTCTGGGAGTCCCAGTGAGGATGCTGACTTGTTACTTTGACACCTGAGAATTTCTGGACCCCTGAACAGCAAAGGAGCTCTCAGTTCAAAAGCAGCTTCTTGTGGCCTGGGATTCGGCTAAGTTGGTAGAATGCTTGCCTTTCATGCCCAAAGCCCCAGGCTCCATCTCTAGTACTGCATAAAACTGCTGACACACATCTTTAGCCTCAGCACTCAGGAGGTAAAGGCAGGAGGACCAGAAGTTCAGCTTCATATCAAGTTCAAGGTCAGCCTGGACTCCGTGAGGTCCTGTCTCACCTGTGCCTCCCTCCCTGAGTATTTCCACTTCCATTTCAAGGGTTTTATAGTATACAAATTTACCAAGGTAGAAGATGGTGAAGTATACATGGAAGTAAGAATATGATTTTGTAAAAGCGAAAACGGTAGAGGCACCTGAATGCCTTTCGGCAGGGATCTAGTTGGAGAAAAGAGAATAGTATGCAGCTATGAACAAGACTGCTCTGCTTTTACGGGAGTGGAAAGGTCAGCCACATACACTGTATAATGAAGAAAGCAGGTATGACATAGTGTTTATAGAACGCTATTTCCATGGAAAGGGACATATGAACACATTTTATGCATATACATAGAATAATCCTGAAAAGATATACCAGGAACCAGTGAAAAGGGATGATCAGGGCCAGGGATATGGGAGGGACATACTCTTACTGTACACTCATACCTTGTGAGCTGAGTGGCCTTGTGTGTGCATTGCCTATTTACTTAAATGGTCTCCTTATGTAATGAGGTTAACTAGGCACGTTATGGTATCTTTCGTTATAGAACCCGAAAAGATAAGAAAAACACAAAGAAAGAAAATGAGAAGACTGAGGATTTATACTGAGGTAGAGCAGGAACTCTGTGTGTGATTGAGTGTTGAAAAAAACCTGGGGTAATGCGATCTCTGACACATACATGCAGACACACACACACACACACACACACACACACACAGACACACACACAAGGACACAGACACACGGACACACAGACACACAGATGCACAGATATACACACAGATACACAAACACACAGACACACAGACACACATAAATGCACAGACACACACACAACATGGACATACAGACACACAAATACACAGATACACATCACACACACAGATACACAGACACAACAGGGACACACAGACACACAAATACACAGACACACATCACATACACAGATACACAGACACACCACACACACCACACACACACACACACACACACACACACGGACACACAGACACAGACACACATGGGCACACACACACACACACACACACACACACACGGACACACAGACACAGACACACATGGGCACACACACACAGTCCTGGAAAGTCCATAGAAAAGTATGGTCCTGTAGTCTGGATGCCTGAGTTTTGCTATCTTCTAATTTGCATGTTAAAAGTCCCTGTCAGTAACACTGGGAGGGGCGGCTGGGAAGAGAAGGTCACAGGAACAAAGCCGTTATGACTGGGATTAGTGTCCTCCTGGAAGAGACCTGGGGGAGCTCACTGATGCTCTTCCTCATGGAAGCTGCTATCTGTGAGGGCTGGGAGTGAATCCACAACAATCTTGATCTTGGACTCTCCTAGCCCCTAAAGCCATGAGCAATAAATTTCCATTGTTTATTAATGACCAAAGGCTGAGACGTTTTATGAGAAAGTCTACTTTTCTTGTCTTTCTCATTTATGATATTATGTATGAATGAATGACTATTTGCTGTTGAGAATTGTGAGAAGAATTCTCATTTTGAAAAGAATACGAGAGGAAAAAAAATTCCAAACAATATCTGCCGTTTTTTTTTTTTTTTTGAATGGAAGAGTGGACAGGGCTGTAGCAGCGTCAGGGAGAACCAGGAGCATTTGTAAGTGTTCCCAAGGCTGAGAAGCAGCGAGCAGGTATAGGAGCAAAATTACAGTGAAAATGATGAGCTAATGTTTGCTGTCCAAGGATCTGAGTTCAAATCCTCAGTACCCGTATCAAGGTGGCTGAGGCAGCTATGAACTGTTATCACAGTGACCCTATGACAAGATAGGACATAGAGAGAGGAAGTCCTCAGAAACTTGGAGGGCCAGATAGCCTGAGTACACAACCGTGAACAACATGATTGACCCAGTCTCAAATAAGGTGGATTGTGAACAGGCACATGCTCGTGGTTAAAGAAATGGCCAAGGATAGATGGAAACCTTTTCTTTTGATGGTTTTTCTTCTGAACTCATTAGACAGCATGGACGTCCAAACAATAACTCTATTAAAACCTGATTTCCATCCTGTTAATGTTCTTAATCTGATGTCTTTAATTACAAATGGAGTGTTTCCTTTTTTGCAGTATGGGAACTTGTAAGAGGATAGAAAAAGTTAATAGTCTACTCCTACTTCTCTTTAAAGTGGCCCCTGGAAGTGAGTAGGCAAAAGCTTTAGTTTTTGTTTTTTCAAGTATGCATGTGTGCATGTGTCATGAGTGAGTGGGTGAATGTGTGTGTGTGTGTGTGTGTGTGTGTGTGTGTGTGTGTGTGTGTGTTTAGGTCTGAAAACAACCTCTGGCATGGTCCTTTCCCTCCACACCTTGTTGGGACAGGGTCTCTTGCTAAGTTCTGTGTATACCAGGCTAGCTGACCCATGATTCTTGTGCCTCCATTGCCTACCTTGCTGCACAAGCATTGGGTGATAGGCGGGACATACTGAGTCTGGCTTTACATGAGTTCTAGGGTTCCAAACCCATATTCTCACATTTCTTCACCAAGCCCTTCACCCACTGAGTCATCTCCTCAGACCAGTTCCTTGTTTTTGAGAGTGGGACTGCTGATGGGCAAGATGGCTCAGTAGGTAAAGTGCCTTCTGCAAGGGCTGATTACTTGAGTTCCATCTCTGCTGCCTGAGTGGTGGTTGGAAATGACTGACTTCTGTAGTTGTCCTCTGACCTCTTCTTCCTAGCACATGTACCTCCCTACCACACAAAATAAATAAAATGTAATAAAAATAAAAGTGGGATTGCACATTAATCAAAGACTTGCCTTTCTTGTGCAGATATGGCTGTGTCACAATGAATGAATAGACCTATATTTAGCCAGCTTTGTTTATAACATCACATTATATTTTCCTATGCTTTAAATTGATTGCTTAATAAAACTGAACATATCAAAGGCTAAATACCAGTAGTAAATTTACCAGTGCTTTCACTGTGGAGGGGAGAGTGTACTGGGCGTATGTGAACTCTGGTACTGGAAGAAACTGATTTTTTTCATTTTTTCATTCTTCTGACTTAATCAAAATTAAGAAAAGTCAATGAAATCATTTCTAATGATATTCTGCTAGACCAAGAGCCTAGCATAATTGTCATCAGAGAGGCCTCATTCAGCAACAGATAGGAACAGATGCAGAGACCCACAGCTAAACATTAGCCAGAGATTAGGAATCTTGAGGAAGAGGGGAAGGAAGGATTATAGGAGTCAGAGGGGTCAAGGATATCATAAGAACACTGCCCACAGAATCAACTAAATAGGGTTCATAGAATTAACAGTCACAGCCTGCCTGGGTTTGCCTAGGTTCCTCTATATAGGTTGTGGTCAAATAGCTTGGTTTTCTTGTGAGACTCCTAACAGTAGGAGTAGAGGCTGTCTCTGACTTTTTTGCCTGAGCTTGGAACTCTTTTCCTCCTCCTGGGTTGCTCTGTCTAGCCTTGATATAATAGTTTGTACCTAGTCTTATTGCATATTGTTATGCCCTGTTTGGTAGATATTTCTGGGGGTTCTCCTCTTTTCTGAAGGGAAACAGAGCAGGGGAGACAGGGAGGAGTGAAGGGAAGGGAAACTGTGGTCAGAATGTTATGTATGTTATGTATGAGAGAAAAAGAATAGCTTACCAAATCAATTGCTAAAAGTCGCCATACAACAGAAAGTGCTATGACACAGTCTAAATTGTCTGTGATCCTAAGATTTTACACACACACACACACACACACACACACACACACACACACACACACACACACACACACGGAGTAGTACAGGGAAGGGGCCACAGACAACTCTTCAGGGGCTGTCACTAATAGAAGTCAGGTCTACACCATCCTGTTCTATTTGTTGCAGAGCTCATGAAATGTTTCCACTTGTCACCACTTCCAAATTACAGTCCTTGCTTATTTGACTGGCTGCCAGACCTTTTTTATTTAATATGCTAAGGAGCGCCTTTCCTACTCAACAATCAATTTGCTTTTCAACATAATAATAACTGCATTTCAGAATAATTGGTTAGCTTTGACTTCCTATGTACCTGTCTGCTTTGAGGAGGGGTTTTATTTGATTGCCAACCTGGTCATTGGAAGGATGAAACCCTCAAGAACATGTGTGTTCAGGTAAATTCTGAAAAGATGGATTTTCTAAAACCTAGGAAGAAACCTCAGAGACCCAAGGCCATTATGTAGTTTTCCAAAATGAGGTCTGTTAACTGAGATCAACAGAGACCCCTCTGTTTTGCTGAGTGGTCCTTTCCCCCACTTTGCCTTCCCTTTTGCAGGTGTTGGTACAAGGGCCATTAGACTCTGGAGTTAGGCTATATTCTGTCCAGTTGCAATTCTCTTCACTCAGTGTATGCACTTCATAGCCTTTCCTTCTGCATAGCTAGGTCATCACCAGCCAGTTGCTGTGGAACACAGTGTCTAGAAATACTCCTATCCACAATGCCAGCTTGCCTGGCCTGTGACATCAAGGGAAGGGCGTAGGATGACCCGTGATGGAGAAGTGTCCTGTGGTGCAGGCATCATTTGAAGGTGGATGGAGGCGGTGAATCCAGTCTCAAAGGTAAAGAAGCCAGAAACAACACTGGGGAGACGTTTTCTAAATATGTCTTTTCTAAAATTTGCTAAAAATCTGATGAAATGTGCTTGTTATTAGCAACCATAAGCCATGAAGTTGAAAAGTCTTCCAAAAGCGTCAACAGTAAAAGAGAGGTTTCGGTTCATTTTGCCAGGAAACGACCCAATTATCTTTATGATCTTTGTATCTTTGTGAGGTTGTGACCAGTGGCCATCTGCCCTTTCTTTCCTCCTTCTAAGAATAGAAGTTTCTGTGTTTTGGTCATACACTTCCACCCAACATTTCTTTAACGAGAAGCCCATCTGATGACTTGGATTCGAATTCACGGTCAGCCAACTCATCTGAAGCAAAGCTCCCCCATCTCTCCTGAGTTCACATCCCTAACTGTGCAATAGGGATATTTTCAAAAGCGACCTCCCATGCTTATGGAGAGAGGACAGGGCAGAGGCTGTGGGGTAGCTCTTACCCCCAGCACCAAGTGTCAAGGTCTAAAGTATCGGGGTCATTAGTGTATCATCTGAGGTGGTCAGGGAATACAATGGCTGAAGACAAGGCCTGCAGATATGGGAGAAAGCAATTTCCAGATGGAGGTTGGCAGTCATCCATGATTTTTACAGCTTCACACATACTCACATAAAGCCTTCATGGGCCCTTGGTGACCCTCTGGTACTTATATCATCCTCTGTGCCCCAGCAGACTTGGCCACTCCACCATTGGCTCTTGTCTGTATACCTGGTCTATTCTTATGCACAGGCTATCCTTCTCTCCTGGATCCTCTGTCCCAGCCCACTTGGTTTGATTGGAAGACTGAGGTTGGCTCATTTCTCCAGCCCTCCTTTCTTTCCTTCCTTTTCCCCATTATTTATGTATCGTCTGGGACTCCAAAATCTTAGGAAACTCAAATTTCAGAGTTCTTTTTTAAAGAGGCAACTGACAGAGGGTTGCTATTTTTTAAAAAATGTTATCAAATAGGACTTCACCCCCCCCACCCTACACACAACTATTACCATTCATTATCATCGTTCCATCTAAAAACGCTATTTTGATGCCTTAAAATAGAAAGGATATAGTCTTTGGATTGAAAGGACAGTCATTTAGATTGAATACATTTCAGTTTTGAAAGAACACAATGTTTTTCTCATTTTGCCATGAGCCAGTGGAAACTTTGAGCATCGGATCTCTGACAAATTCTGGGGAAGCAGTATTCTAACAATAGGGATGGCACAATGAATGTTCACTGATTACCAGCGCAGAGTCTGACGGAGTCTACCATTTACTAGGTGTGTGACCTTGGGCAAGTTATTGAGCCTCTCTGAACTTGGTGGCTTTCATCTGTGGAGACAAGGATGACATGACTTACCTTCAGGGTTGCAGCTCTACACACTATGCCCTGTGTGGTGAGGATGCTTCCATAGTGCTCATCCTGTTTCCATAGTCAGGGGCTCTAGTTCAGAGATACCACCATCCAGGGCACACTGCCGTCCCTTCCTCCTGCCTCCCCTCCTCCCCATGGATTGGACCAAAGGCCTGAGCAGGACTGAGGATACTTCTGGTTGTACACTGGAACCTTAAGCATATACTTTTTTGGATTTCTATAAGGTATCTGATCCATGGCTGCCTAGGAGGACTAGGTTGTGCTGGATGTATGAAAATTCACCCAGGAAAACTTGTTAAGGGCTGAAGATTCTTGGCCTCACAAGAGATTCTGATATGATGGGTTTCTTCTAGGGCCCAAGGTTTGGGCTGTTAAAACTGTTCCTGTCAGATGCCTCTCATGGGTATCTGGGGCTGCTTACAGCGACTCTTGGCCTTAGGTCAGATGTTTTTTGCCCAAATCATAATAAGATCCTACCCATTGTGGTGGTTAACCAGGCCTGGACATTGTCTGAGGAAGACTCTGGAATGAATCCTGTTGCTTCTGCTCAGCTCTCCCTGTTCCCCACATTCTTCAGCTCAACAAGTGATACCCAGGTGGTTCTCTGCCAACATCTGGGTTATTCTGGATATACTTTTCCCATTAGCCTTCCTATGCCATCCCATACCAAGTCCTCAAATATGTCTGCTTCATGCTACTTCCATTGTCATCAGCACGATCTAAATCACTGTTTCTGTTCACAACACTTTTGAGACCTCCTATTTGTCCCATATCCAGTCTGTTTTATATGTTGGCCAGAGTGACCTCTTCCAAAATCCTTGCATATATATGATGTGGTGTGTGTGTGTGTGTGTGTGTGTGTGCGTGTAGATGCTCTTGAGACCAGAAGAGAGCAAGAACATCAGATCGCCTGCTGGAGTTGGGGGTTCTGAGCTGCTCCATGTGAGTGGGTGCTGGGAATCAAGCTGTGGTCCTCTGTAAGAGCAGCAAGTGCTCTGACCTGCTGAACCATCTCTTCAGCCTTACAGCATTTTCAGGATAGGATTCAGATAGAGCTTCAGTGTGCTTCAACTCCTTCCATAGTTGCCGACACAGTTAAGAAAAAATCTAGGCCTGACAATGTAGCTCCGTTGGTACCTGCCTGGTGTTCACAAAGCCCCAGGTTTTATCCCAAGCAGTGCATTATCCAGATGTGGTGGTGCATGTCTGTAACATCAGCATTTGGGAAGTGAAGGCAAGAGGATCAGGAGTTCAAGGTTATCCTCCGCTACATAGCCAGGTTTTGGCCAGAATGGGCTACCTAAGACCCTGTATCAAAGAACAAACAAAAACAACCACCACCACCACCTAACTAGAAACCTAACCCCAAGTGCAAAATCCCCAAATTAAATTCTGTAATATGGCCCCCAACGTCCCATCATGGCCAGACTTCTGTCCTTGTCTGCAGTCTGTCTTACCCATGCCTGTTCTCATCCTAAGCTCTGGCAGTTCACCATCATTCCCTACTACAGGAGACTTTCCCACTGCATGGATCTCTCTCCTCCCAACATTACCAAAGTAGCTACTCTAAGCTGCTCTCTTCAGCCTTCTACCTGCATGTTACTCCCCTGGGACCTCATGATATACTGATCCCTATTAGAAGATTCTAGTCTCTCATTGCAGATGTATTTGTGTTTCTTTTTGTGTTTTTTTCAAATACATGTTTGCCTCATTAGAAGTACGTTCCAGGGTGCTTAATTATCTTCCTTAGCATAGTTTCTCCTAGGAAAATTCCCAGATATAGTATCCATGTGGTAAATAAATATTTACTTAGTGGACGCATGCATGGTTAAAGATGAGACCCACAGACCTTGAAGGGATGGACAGGATTTTACAATGACTTTGTCCTTCCTGTCTTCTGACAGGGTGGTAACAGGGTGGTTTACGGTTTCCTGGAGAACATTTATGATAGCCCATTGCCATCAGTGAACAGAAAGGGCCAGGTGCGTTGTATGAGGTATGGTCTTTTCTGACAGAGCTGGACTCAGTCCTTGGACTTGTCACTGACATGCTGTGTGACCCTGGGTAAGCATCTAACTGCATTGAACTTCGGTATAGACATATACGAAGAGGTAGCAGTTACCACACACTGCATCTGCCAGGGATATTGGGGGTAATGTCATAAGATGCCCAGTAGAATGTCTATACAAAATATGTACTCAATACCCATACATTGAGTAGGCACATACAGTCCATGTTGAGTTTTAGTTCAAAAATTCAGCTTCTAGTACAGAAGCAGGGACAAAGACATAGTAGGTACTTTAAGAAGTCTTTAGTTAAACATTTAATACATGGTCAAAAGTATGTTACCTCAGTAATATTTCCTTCTTTTGGGAAGGATTCTCCTTTTAATTTTTTCCCTCGGAGTTTTCAAAGCAATTGCTTTCCTTGAAGGAATCTCAAAGGCTGAGTTGGAGGATTCACACACATCCATGGGGGTGACTCTGTTCTAGGTCCTGAGACCCTCATTCTCACTTGTGCTCACAATAGGTGGAAATTCCTCAGCCCCGATTTGAATGAGGAGAGAGCCCAATCAGTCGCTATTTGGTTCAGTACTATATGGAGCACAACCGTTTCTTTGAAACTGACCTTCATTTATTTAGAGGGGAGAGCAGTTGGTTCAATAATGGCTTCCTAGTGCCTTTCAGCATTTTAAAAGGCGGAAGAAAGATTTGGAGCAAGGCAAGTTTCCAGTGTTTTCTAAACAGCCCTCTAGTCCCAGCCGCTTGCTGGCTGCCTGGCACTTCCTACCGCCCCTCCTCACATCCCATACTGAAACACACACTCCCTCAGGAGTCCTGCCACTTCATCAGACCTTGACCAGGCTGTCTCCCCTCTGCTGGGAGCTGGTCTTCATTGTCATACCAAGCAGCTGGAGGTTCTCTTGGACATCATACATGGTCCACAAGATAGAAACCCTTCTATATTCTAGTCTAGATTCTCTGTCATTCCCTGGCTCATTTCCAGGGGCCAAAGAAAGAGGTTCTTGTTTGATGACTCGCATTTCTGATCCGGAATAAGTGATCACTGGTCCCTGGCGCAACTTAGTCTGAGGCCACAGGGAAAGGGTGGAGAGAGATGAGTGGGCTAGAGCACGTGGGGAGGGCTCTGCAGGACCCTTCGCTGCAGGTGGCCCAACCCTACTCCCAAAAATGAAAATAAGGGAGGAAGAAAAATAATGGGGCCTCAGAGCAGGGTCCTGTAGGGCCATGTCTACTTTCCCTACCCTTCTTTCCTCTGGAGAAAACAAAAACAGCTATGGAAATCTCATGGCACCCAGGCACCTGAGAGTCTGGCTGAATTGGAAGATACTCCTACCTACACTTCCCTGCTTGTTGGGCATAGCCTTCCGCACATCTGCTTCTGCCTTCTCTGAGTCAAAAGTCCTTGATGGAAAATTTAGAATTAGGAATCATCTTCAAAACAAACAAACAAACAAACACCCCCAAAACCCCCAAAGAGCTCCTATTGCCTAACATACTACTTCTCACCGGATGTTGTTACCTGGAGGAACTACAGCTCCATCTTGCTGTGGTGCTCTTAAATTAGTGAGAAAGCAAGCATGGATTGTGTACCTTCTGACTGAGTTTTGGACTACCTTTCTGCAGCCATTGTAAACCCACAGCTCACCTACATGGATTACCTCATCTGTTGGCTTCCATGGAAGAAGGATGCTCATCGGGCTCATTTAAAGACAACATATTGGAGGGCTCCCAGGTGACTGTGGCATAGCTAATCAGAATTTCCACTGGTAGGAGAGGAGAAGCAAGCTCTGAGAACCCTGTGGGCTGGGGACATAGATGACCTTTTGCTGCTATTGCATGGACATGAAGGGCCCCAGAGACTAGGAGGACAGGATCTCAAAAGGCGTGAACAGAAAAGCCAAGGAAGACCCCGAAGGCAGACTTGACAACTTGAAGCAGACGATACGGAGAGAAGTCATACCATCTCACACCACTGGTAGCTGGGGAAGATTCAAACTAGCAACCTTTAAGGATGCTGGGCTCTAAAGGGGTCCAGGAGATGCTCTGACCAATGACTTTCAAGGTCTCCGTTGTGATCCAGCCCTTCAGAGCCTCCTGGGGTCTGATGTAACATACAGAACCTGATTCCATCTGATTTACTGAATCAGAGCCTCTGTAGGTTGGACCCAGGGGGGCTATGTTACTATGGAGTTTCTCAGGTGTTGTGTTCAGTACATTTCCCCATTCATCTCACTTAACCGTGTTCTTTTCCATACATGAGATCGGAGGCCCAGAGAGGCACAGCAACAAGCCCAGGGTCACAAAGCTGATGCCCAAGATCAAAGTAGAACTCAGTAGCCTGTACCACTTGAGCTGAGACCCTTCTTTCCAACCTGTTGGGAGCTTTTTATTTCCCTTGAATCTCAGGGCCAAGGATTGTGGCTATGATGATTTCTGAGTCCAACTGGGCTATTTTTCTTCTTAAACATGCTCTGGCTATAGCCTCTGCATGTTGGTGGGTAGATCCGGGAGGAAGTTAACAGGTGCTGGATTGGCAAGAGTAAACGGAGGAAACTCACAGCTACTGGCTACCAGTAGAGCGGGGCTTGGCTTAGAGTGCTGGCAACTAATTTTGATTAAATACTTGCTGTGGTTCACACTCTACACTGCTTCCTCCTTACATGCACACAGCTCCCCAGGGTGAATATTAATTAGTCCCTTTTGTAGATGAGGAAACCGAGGCTCACACAGGAGCAGGGCTTACCTCAAGGTCATATGGCTGGTAAGAGACCAAATCACACCTATACAGAACCATGATCTTTGTGACGATCCGGTACAGCTGTCACCCATGGTTAATAGAACAAGACTGCCAAAGGTCCCAAGACCTTGAGAAGGCGAATCACTCTGCAGTGGGACGCAATCACTGGTGAAAGCTCTTCCTATTTAACAACATTGGGAAAATTTTTTCCTGAATGGCAGTAGCCTGCCAGACTTCTTTAGGAAAGATCACACAGACAGTATGTCGGAGAGTTTTTTTTTTTTTCCCTTAAAAAAAAAAAAAAAAGGAAACTCTTGGTAAACACTTACTTCCTCTTCATTCATCTTTTTCTCTCAGAAGCAGTGTGACTTTGGAGTCAAAGCTGCTGGAGGGGCTTGGCCACCTCTGAGACCCTGCAGGCATGACTGGTACATGAGGTCTGTGGTACTCAGTAGTGCCCCCTCTTCTGATAGCCCGCCCTGAGCACATCCTTCCATTCATTTCCCTCCAGTTCTCATCAGGGATAGGAGAAGAAATCAAAGCAGATCAATGCACCAGAGAAGGGACAAGGATTTCCCAAGCCATGTGAACAACATGTCACCGCACCTTCCTCTCTGTTTACCGTCTAGCCGGACCTTGTCTCCCCCCCTCCCCCCACCCCGTCAGGAATCAGGAAGCCTTTTGAACAATTCACTTATCATGGCTTGGACCAAATAAGATGGACACATTTTTGTAGATGGTGGGGGCGGGGGACTGAGTCCCATCTTGCCTGGGCTTGGCATCGTATCGCTGAAGGTGAGGGTCAGCTATAATTAAATTCTGAACATTTCATAAACCGCTGGAGTTGGGAGCATTGTGGAGGCAAAAACTGAGAATGTTTCTCTTTGAAATCCCAAGCTTCAGAAACTTAAAGGCCCTTGGAAGCCGTGTGGCTGTAAGATGCTCCTATTATCTGGTAAGAACGAGGACGGTGCAGAAAGGAGAGAGCTAGCAGGGGGGGGGGGAGGAGGGGGAGACCGCAGCCTCTGCAAGGCTGAGAAATGTGGTCCCTGCAAATATTGAATGAACACTGCCTCTCTCTGTAGGAGCCGCCTCCCTGCTTCCCCAGTGCCGCGTCTGCAGTAACTACAAACTATTTGGTATGCTGCGTTAGTGACGCTGCCTTCTCAGATACATCGTTACTACCGAAATAACACTGGCGTGATGTTGGAGCCCAGTGTCCTTTTTAATTATTAAACTGAGGCCAGTGACTGAGTCATTCCACATCCCAGATTCTCCTCCTGTGCTTCTATTTCAAGTGCCTAGTATCTTAGCTTTTTTTTTTTTTTTTTCACCAACACCTGAGTTGGTTCTTAGCCAGTTACCCAATCTGCAAAGCCCTTGCAGAACAAATAGTATTATCCAATCTCCAAACACACACTGATGGCATAAAAATAACCAAACCCACACAAAAAACTTTAGGGTGAGATCATCAGGAAAACCAAGATAGGAAAAGGTCTATCTCCCCTTTGCTAACCCCCAACTTACCAAGCGGGAGAGCGATGAAGAAGGGGAGCCAACATAAGATGAACATTCCGACTACAATGCCCAAGGTTTTGGCTGCTTTCTTTTCCCTGGAGAACTTAAAAAGTTTGACAGCTATGGAACTCCTCGGGTTGTGGCCCTTGGCCTTGGTACTGCTGAGGGTGTCCTCATGAAAGTTCTTGGAGTGGATCCTCAGGGTCAGCTCCTTGGAGTTGGACATTTCCTTCATGACTCCCGCCTCCAGATTCTTGGTGGTCCTCTTGGCCACGATGTAGACCCGGCAGTACATGACCAGGATGACCGCGAGCGGGATGTAGAAAGAGCCCAGGGAGGAAAAGAGGGCGTAGAAGGGTTCTTCGGTGACCCCACATTCTTTGTCATCATTGGGCGCAGGTTCTTTCCATCCAAGGAGAGGCCCGATGGAGATGACCGTGGACAAGACCCACACACTGAGGAGCGCCAAGATGGCCTTCCTGCGGGTGACCAGCGTGGGGTACTGCAGAGAGTATCGCACCCCAATGTAGCGGTCAATGGAGATGGCACATAGGCTCAGGATGGAGGCCGTACAGCACAGGACATCTACCGCTGCCCAGATGTCACAGAAGATGCGCCCCAGCACCCAGTAGCCAAGCACTTCTAGGGTAGCGGAGAAGGGCAGTACTGTGAAACTCAACAGCAGGTCAGCAATGGCCAGGTTGACGATAAAGTAGTTGGTGGGCGTCCGCAGGTGCCGGTTGCAGGCCACCGACAGGATGACCAAGATGTTGCCCACGATGGCAAAGAGGATGAAGGCGCCCAGCACCAGGCCCACAGAGATGGCCCTGGTGACGTCCAGCTGGGGCAGTGTGGAGTTGCTCGAGGTCTGGTTGGGGCCAGTGAAGTTGTCATCTTTCAACTCTCCCCAGTGGGCAGGTGCTGATGTGTTGTGGCCGGTGTCCAGATCGGGATTCATTTTAAAGTCCGCCCTCCATAGCCAGGGAGGAGATTGGGCTCGGAAGGGCTGCGACCAAGGCTCCTCAGCTACCCTGAAACTTTGCTCCCTCCGTGGTCTTCTTTCCAGAGGCGTCCTCCTGGCGAGAAGTCATCTCCCCCGGGCAGCCTAGCCCGGCAGCACGTCGCCTGCCTGCACCCAGCGGCTCGCTCGCCTGTCAGAAGGAGGAGGAGGAGGAGAGAGGGGACGAGGAGGCAGCTCCAAGTTTAATGGTCCACGTCAGGCGCGCCTGGCCGGGCTGGCGCGGGAGCGCTGGGAGGAGCAGGCGCGGGGCCGGGGGGTGCCCGGCTGTGCCCGGCCCGCAGCGGGTCTGCGGACCGCGGTGCCTTCTCCGCCCAGCGATCGCGAGGAGGGTCTGCTTTCAATGAGCCGCCTCTGGGCTGACTGCACGGCGGTGACATCAGGCGGGGAAGCCCGGGCGCCCTGACTCTGTGCGGCACTAGGGGGCAATGCGGGTCCAGCCAAGGCGCGCAGCCCCGACGCCAGCGCCAGCCGGGTCGGCCTGGAGATCAGCCGCGCCCGGCACCGCTCCCTCTGCGGGGATGGGGCTGGGAGCAGAGCAGGGGATCCGGGTGTGGGCATCCCGGTTCATACACCCCAGGGGCCCCGCTGGGATTATTTTCCCTCCTGTTCACGCTTCAGTTAAAAGGTAGGGTGGGGATGCTTACCTCTAATGGGGACCCCTGGAGTCAGCCATGGGTTCAGAGGGATGTGAAACTTCTACACAACTGGTTTCTACAAAAGGAAGAAAATCCCTGCGTTAGGCAGGTGGCAGAGACTTGAGTCACATCCAAGACCAGGGATATACTTTAGTTCCCCCTTGCAACCTCTTTGGCCTTGATAAAACCCAGAAACTTCTGTTTGCTCATCCATCCATCCATCCATCCATCCATTCAGTTGTTCACTTATTCCTTCACCGGTTGTTAATGTCCACCTGCAGACAGTGGTTCTGTTCTAGGCACTGTTCTCCAACAGTTGGAGCGTAGCCCGATTCCTGACCTGTAAGTGGGAGCTTACCAAACAAGCAGAATCTGAAGCATGACATCTAAGGACAGGAGTTAAGGAGAAGATTAATTGAGGACAGGGTATGCAGGAATATGAATTGGATTTTCTTTTCTTTTCTTTTAATGACAGAGTATGATGTAACTCAGGTTGCCCCCATAGCTTACTATATAGCATGAGGATAACTTCGAACTCTTGATTTTCCTGTGGCCACCTCCTGAGTGCTGGAATTACAGGCATGTATCACCATTGTCGGTTTCTTTAATACTGCGGATGGAACCAAGGGCCTCATGCATTCTAGACAAGCACATACTCTCTACCAACTGAGAGCGTCTCCAGTCTGAACTTGACATTTTAAGTAGGGGCTTGGGAGTGTCACTAAAGAGATAGTTGAGTGTGAGGGAGGGAAAGGTGAGAGGGAGCTAGTTAGCTCTCTGGGAGTAGAGAGAGGGCAAACAGATTGTCACACCCTGGGGAAGGGGCTTGGGGGATTTTGTTGTCCGTTGGCTCTTTTCTTGTATTACCTTGTACTCACGTTGGACCTTAAGCTACAAAGGCCTATTTCCAGAGGTGGGTAATGGCAGATAATTATAAAAAGGACAAAAAAAAAGTGTGAAACCAGGGAAGAATTTTCTTGATAATTTTTTTTTTTTTTTGCAAACAAGATCTTCAGGTTGGTTTTGAACTCAAGATTCTCTGTCTCCCAACACTAAGATAGTAGACTGTGCTAAGTTCATGTTGCCTTTTTTTCATGACTCAATGAGAGAGCTAGTCTCATTTTGATTTCTGCTTTGAGCATGGGACTGGATTATAAAGGAAGTTGAACCCCCTTTATCAAGTACATATACCTACTGAGGAGAGGAACTAGGAGTTGGAGTTGAACCCTGTTACTGGGTCTCCCAATTACAGTGCTGAGTACTGAGCCGCAAAAGAGTCACTGTTCCTACAGGAGCAAAATAGGGGACAGAGTGGATGGTGTAGCTCGGGATCCTTTTTAAATGGCACATTTCAGGACCCAAGGTACTGCTACTGGGAAGGGACCCATATTTGCTGAGCTCCTGCTGATAGTCAAACATTTACTTATTTCCCTGCCCTTCTCCTCCTCCTCCTCCTCCTCCTCCTCCTTCTCCTTCCTCCTCCTCCTCCTCCTCCTCCTCCTCCTTCTCCTCCTCCTCCTCCTCCTCCTCCTCCTTCTCCTTCTCCTCCTTCTCTTCCTTCTTCTTCTTGGACTGGGTCTTGCTGTGTCACTCACACTAGTCTTGAACTCATTATGTAGGCCAAGACTGCTCCAAACTCAAAATCCTCTGTCCCTTGCCTCCCCAGTGCTTGGATTACAGACACAAGACACTACACTCAGCTCGCTTATTTTCTTTTTTTCTTCTTTAACAGGTCTTTAAGAGAGGCATAACTGTTCTCTGTGGATACATGGGAAAACAGTGGATTAGAGTTATTCATATGGTAGTGACATAAAGCAGGGGACAGGGCAGTGGCTGCTGAATTAGACACCTGATACCCATTTCTTCCAGTCCACAAGCCGTGACCCAGGCTTCTCATTTCTGCTTTTGCTAATCACTGTGTTTGATTAAGGGGTGAAGAAGCAGGTGCCATGCAAGGCGGTCCCCGTGCAGGGCCTTCAACCTAAAGCTGGGCTCTTCAGGTCTTTTTATTTATACTTTTTGGAGAAGATTAAGCTTTTCGTTTATTTGTGTTTTTTAAAATTATCGTACCTGTGTGTTACATTCATGCCTGCTGCCTGTGATGGTTGAGAGATGGCATGGGGTCCTCTGGAGCTGGAATTGGGATGGTTGTGAGCCACCATTTGGGTGATGGGCATTGAACCTGAGTCCTCTGCAAGAGCAGCAAATGCCTCTAACTGCTGAGCAGCCTTTGATTGCTTGTTTGAGAGGTGGTCTTACTTGTGGCCCAGGCTGCCCTAGAACTTATTGTTAGCCCAGGATGGTCCCCAAATCATGATAATCTTTCTCTTGCCCCAGGCTCTTAACTGTTGGCGTTGCAAGCATGTATCCCCCACTCTATGTTTAAAAATCTTAATCTCCTACAAAACTACACAGGCTCTCCAGTTGCACAAAATATACAATTTTAAGGAGTTTCTATGAGATTTCAAACAAACAGTGATGCAGATAGCCCTGAAAACAGTCCCAGCCCCTGTTTCAATGATCTGACCTAAGCTGCCTTTAGAGATTTAAAAATAAGAGATGCCTATTTTTAAGGTTGGTGGTAGTGTGGTCCTGTAGGAGCTCCTGGTACCTTAACTCATTGATTTTGCCATCGTGAAGATGGTGTGGAGGCAAAGGGCCCTGGGCAGCTGCCACAGGTGGTCAGGCCATTGACTCCTTTTCTCTGGCCCACAGAATGTGGGGTGTCTTCTGATGTAGAAAAAAACACCAACATGGCCACTACTGACTTACACAGTGGAATGTGGACCAGGACAGTGCCTGCCTGCAGCCATCTGTCAGAGATCTTAATGGGAAGGAGAGACTGTCCTTGGTCTCGGAGGCCTCTCGTATTATTTCGTATGGAGACAGAGGCTGGTCCAGATGATCTTTTGAGATACCCTTGTGTGCTGACTGGATAGACAAGGCCCTAAATCCACTCTGCTGCTCTCCCTTTATTGCATCTTCCATGATGGGATGTGGCAGTAGGAGAGCATCCCCGGTTCCTACACAACCTGAGTGCTAGGAGGAGGGAGCTTTCCTGGAGCTGTTTCCTCTCAGGGGTGATGTCTGGCAAGAGGAGAATACTGATAAGCTGGGGTAAAACTGATGGTTTGTACAAACTCAGGGATGTGGAGACAGGAAGTGAGAGGCAGAAGGAAGAACAAGCTCCCTGGCCATGTTTTCGAGTTTATAGTGTCCCATTTCTCACTTCCTTGGGCATTAATTAACAGCCAACAGCACGCCACAGTCTCTGGGGCTGTGTCTGCATAGTCTCGGCCAGTGTCTGAAATGTGAAAGCCTGGTGTATCCAATATCATTTTTTCTTATGAAGGCAAAAGGCCGAAAGGGAAGAAACACGCACGCACGCACGCGCTCACGCACGTGCTCATGCACGCGCTCACGCATGCACATGTCATAAAGAACAAATCTGAGATTCAAATTGGCTTATCTTTATTACCAAAGAGAATAGTTTGAGAACTTGTGTCTCCATTCGGGTGTCAGGATGTGGAAGAGCTTATCGAGGCATTGAGGGGAGTCAAATATCCTTGCAGATTTCTGACGTGCTGTCATTCATTCGCCAGCATCTTTCACATAGGCAGAACAAACATGTCCTACCACAAAGCAGACAGGTAGCAGCCTTAACAGCAGATCCGAGGCAGAGCCCCCACTAATCAAGTCCTGCCGATGGCTGCTTCTTTGCTCTCCTCTGTCCCTAGCCTCACTGGAGATGCCTCTTTGCCCTTCTGGCTGCGTTTTGACCCATGGATTTGTTTAGGTGTCATGAGGATACAGACGATATTTCATTTTCTCGGTACTCCCTGGGGCAAAGCCAAGCACAGAGCTCTGAGTCACTGGAGGCTTGGAGAAGAAGAATCTTTTCATTACCCATCTTATTACATTAGAAACCTCTGATGGTGCACACTTCCATTTATGTGAGCCCTCTAGGAGAAGCTGCCACTGAATCTGAACAGAGGGGAAACTGAGGCTGGCAGTTAGGACATTTATGGAAGGTGGTCTTTCTCCTGGAATTATACATTCTATCTATCTATCTATCTATCTATCTATCTATCTATCTATCTATCTATCTATCATCTATCATCTATCTGTATCATCTATCTATCTATCATCTATCTATCATCTATCATCTATCTATGTATCATCTATCATCTATCTATCTATCTATCTATCTATCTATCTATCTATCTATCTATCTATCATCTATCTATGTATCATCTATCTATCTATCAATCATCTATGTATCATCTATCTATCTATCATCTATCAATCATCTATCTATCTATCATCTATCTATCTATCAATCATCTATCTATCATCTATCTATCATCTATCAATCATCTATCTATCTATCATCTATCTATGTATCATCTATCATCTATCATCTATCTATCTATCTATCTATCTATCTATCTATCTATCTATCTATCTATCTATCTATTTATCTATCATTTACTTATCTTTCTGGTTTACTCTGTCTAGCTCTTTCTAGTCGCAATCCAACCAGATATCGCTTGGTGTATCTGTTTCATGAGAGGCACCACACTAAGTGCTGTGGGTTATCAAAGATCAAATCCAATTAAAAAAACTAAGCAACTGATAACCTAGCCCTCACCATCCACTGAGCATAAGGAATGAAGGCAAAACACCTTTCAGAGAGAACCTTCCATGTGCCAGACACTCCTCATAAAAGTTCAAATGAGGACCTATGCCCATTTTACAAATGAGAAAACTGAGGCTCAGATAGGCTCTGGATATAACCAAGGCTGTACAGCGAGTAGTTGGCCTTGGTGCTCCTAGCATTGTCATGTGCTTTGAAAGTTGCATTGCAACCTTCTCTCTGCACCAGACTGAGATTTTTTTTTTTTAAAAAAAAAAAGGCAGCCAAAGGCACCATGTTAGCTGAAGGAAATTACAGCAGAAACCAAAATGTGACCAGGGTTGTGAGTGAGCAGAGGTCAGGGAGGTGGGAAGACAGAACCATTTTCCCCAGAAGGTTCTGCAGAGGCACTCCTCGGGCCAGCCTGCCCTACCTCTAGGAGTCGTTCTGCCGGGGAGAGGAGGACTGGCTGGGATTCATTACGAACCCTCTGTATCCTTAAAGAGCAACGACTGTGGCCTTGGCTAGGGGAAGCATGAAGAGCCAGATGTCTGGCATCCCGCTGACCCGGGTTTATGCCCTACTTTCATAAATTATGATCTTGGGTAAATCCCATAACCACTTTGGGCTCCTGGCTTCCTAACCAGTGAGAGGAAGGTCAGCATGGTTCCTGTTCACAAGGCCATGGTGAGGACTGTGATAATATGTGACAAGTGCCAAGTGCTGGGCGACAGTAACATCTATTAGCCAGGGACTGCAAGACATTTAGGAGGTGCTCGGCATGGGGCCAAAATGCTAGACACACTACATCTTATTTAATCCTGATAATGACATTAGGTAGATGCTGCTGTTGTAGATATCTGATAGATAGAGAAACTCAAGTTCAGTGTTTAAATGATCTGCCCAAGGCAATAGGACTGGCATAGATTGTCTGAAAACACCCCGTTAATGAGGCTAAAAAGAAGAAGGTGCTGATGGTGTGAGGCATTTACTCCACAAGGCACCCTGGGAGCTGTGGACCCTCGAAGGAGAATTTTTGTTCCTTTGTACCTCTAGGCCAGAGGGCCAAAATACTGTCCTGTCCTTTCTTCTGGGCAGGGGATGGCTGGCTGTTGCAGGCGTACCTGCTACTTCTTAAGACAGCATACGTGTCAGAGGCTCCCAAGAGTGAGGAATCTCAGCTTCCTCTGTGCAGGGCTGCTTTTGTTTAGGATAAGCTTTGATGAGCTTAGTTTCCCTAATCCAGCATCGAGCCCTGGTGAGCTGGGAGGGCTCTATAAGCAACACTCAGCAGCAAGTGTGTGGGGCGGGGGATGAACTGCTAAGTCATCCAGGGGCTAAATTTATGTCCCACATTGGGAGAGAGTCTGGGAGGCCAGGGTGTAAGTCTGGGATGCCTACGCATGTAACATGACGGTTCTTCTTTCTGTATGTTTGAAGAACATGTCCGTTTTCTTTTACGCCAGCTAGCTACTGTACTAGAAAACGAGGCCAGAGTCACTCTAACAACACGTGCTACAGCTGCCTCTTCAGTGCCCTGGCCTCTCTGAGCTCTACCACCACAATTCAGGACCAGGAACTTCTAAAATGTCACACCACCACCACCACCACCACCACCACCACCACCATCATCATCAACAACTACAACAACAACAACAGTGACCCCAAACAAAACAAAACAAAGCAAAAACAAAACACTAGTCCAGGACATGCAAACTGTAGCCTGTGCATTAAATTAACCTTTGTGCCTGTGTTTTATTTGATTTTATTTTTATAATAAGGTTTTATTGAAACCCAGCCATGTCCGTTTTGTTGGTGTGGAGGGTGTGGCAGTTTTCATGCCATAGTAGCGAAGCCAAGTAGTTACAGCAGTTGGGTCATCTGGTCTATCCAGCCTCGAGTGTTTGCCCTGTGAAACTTTGTAGAAAACCCTTTATCTAGTCCGACTTTCATATTTTCCATGTGGGGACACAAAGGCCGTGGAAGAAGATGGGGCTTGCCTGCAGAGTCAGTGTCAGCAGTCAAGAGGACTGACTTCATGCTCATAACTCCGTTGCCACGGATATCATGTTTCTGCATCATGCCACAGGCTCTGAGTTTGAATCCCAGTTTTAGCCGCTCAGCTGGGTGACCTTTGGACCAGCCGTGTAAGTAATTTCCATCCCTTAACTCATGTGTGCCCTAGAAACAATGCTTCCCTTTCCCTGAGACAGTGCACAGGCTAGGGGGTTGTACAGATGAAAGACGCTCTGGTCTGTAATATTTAGGCTGAAAGCTGGCTACACCCCTCCCCCAGTAAAAGACTGCCACTGCTATTACATTCATATTCTCTATAATTTTATATTTATAATCTAAGTGTGCATGTATGCATAGTATCATAATCTGTGCATCTATGTACTTACCATTTGTCAATTACCTATCACAAGTGTGTATCTATCATGTGTGTGTGCCACAATCTACCTATCATATATGTATGTATGCATGTATGTATGCATGTGTCTACTTGCTTTGTCTACTGCTTTGTCATATGATTTTCCTTAATTCCTCCTCTTGTCTCTTTTTCTGGAAGCAGCATTTCTCTCTGTGGCCCTGGCTGTCCTGAACTCGATTCTGTAGACCTGGTTGGCCTCGAACTCAGAGATGCCCCTGCCTCTGCCGCCCAAGTGCTGGCATTAAAGGCATGGGCCACCACTGCCTGCCTCCTTAATTCTTTATTGTGGCTTCTTCAGGGTCGAATCCTTGCTAGGACCCTTGACAAATATTTCTGTCCTATTACTTATAACTGTGAGTCTCTCCTATTCTCTGTCTCTGTCTCCTTCCCCTCCTCTCTCCTTGACTTTGGGGCAACAGAATGAATCCACTGTTTTACTGTTTATCATTTCTCATAGAACACAACTCGAACTGAATCAAGTGAACTGATGCTGGCCTCGCTGGTCCCCATGGACTCTGCCATCTGAGATGACTACTGAGGATGCAGAGGATTTTGCCTGACACTGGACAAGGGTGTGAGTTAAAGAAGGAAAGAAAGAAATACAGAATACAGGGCTCAAATTTCTCCATCTTTCCTCTTCTTCCTCTCTCGTGCTTTCTGATCCAAACCACACAAGCCTTTTGGGGGATTTTTTTTTCCAATTGTGGTCACCAACTTCAAAGAGTTCTAAAGGAAGTGGTGGGACTCTTTTCCTTGGAGGCATCTAAAATTGTACTTGGACAAAGAGTTAGGGCCCAGCTTTGGAGGGGACAGACCAGGTCCCAAGGGATTTAGACAGAGGAGAGAACTCGACTGTTTTCTGCCTTCTTTCTCTATTTTTGAGTGTCTCTGGGTGGGACGTTGGGAGAAGTATGGACAAGCTTGGCAATTGTGCGTGGCATCACTTTGGTTACAGGGACATGGTGAGGGGGACAAGGGCGAGAAAGAGGCTGTTTCCTCTGCAGCACCAAGTAAAGATGCTGGAGCACCGAGTAAGGAGACAGGAAATGCCCAGAGATTCTCAGCTGTTTACTGGACACCAAATTAAAAGATTTGGCAACATGCCCAAGGAGTCTTTAAAAGACCGGAGGAAGAGGAGGTATCCTGGTCTTTCTGCTTCTTATGGGGACTCTACTCGTGAGTGGACACTGTTTTGGGAACGTCTAGACAAGAGAAATCTGGGATAATGGAAATTCACTCCATGATGCACATTCCCAGGAGGACCCTGTTGATCTCCTCTGCCTACTAAAAGCATGACATGGTGGGCTTGGCCTGCTTCCTTTTGCCCCATTTACACAAACTGTGACTTTGGTGCCCATAGGTACTAGCATTATGCTGAGGTCATCTACATGAGCCACCGAATCTAGTCCCCCAACATCACTTTTCCGTGACACATATGGTTGGCTCTATTTCATAGGTGAAGAAACTGAGAATGGGAGAGATTCAGTAACTTGTCTGGAATTATTCAAACATAGGGTTGGAATATAGGCCATCTGATGAGAGAGCTGATACTTTTCATCTCTGTGGTATCCCATATTTGGCTGTGGTTTAATGTTGGTGCTGACAAATATTAACAGCACGAACACTACAGAAAGTTCTGGGCAAGACTCAGTGGACCAGGGACACTGATCTATGGAAACACACATATTTGGGGTTGTGTTACAGTAAAGCACAAATGCCGATCTTTCTTTATAGGACCCAAGGATTACATCTCTCCACCTATAAAGAAAATGTGTTATATGTACAAATGAAATATTTTCAGCCATAAAAAAAAAATAGAAATCTTGGACCAAGTGTGGTAATGCCTGCCAGCCATTCCAGCATGAAGGAGGAGGAGGAGGCAGGAGGATCAGGAGTTCAAGGTTTGCCTCTCCTATAAAACAAATTAGAAGCTGGTCTGGAAAATGCACAACAACAACAACAACAACAACAACAACAAAGACAAATGAATGAAAATTGAAATTTGAAATCTGGGGTAGAAGAGATGGCTCAGTCATTAAGAGTACTTGATGCTTCTGTAGAATGCCTAGTTTAGTTTCCAGAACCCATGAGGTAGTAAGTAGTATACAAGGCTTAACTCCAGTTTCGTGGATCTGATGCCCCTTTTCCATCCCTATGGAAAGCAGGCACACAGTCAGCATTCCCCTCAAGGAGAAAACACTCAAATAGAGTGAAAATAAACAAATCTTAAAAAAAAATTGTACAGAAAATTGAAATCTCACTTATGGACAACATAGAAGGAGCTAGATGGTTTCATATTAAGCAAACTAAGCCAGGCATAGAAGGGTAAAAAAGCAGTGACAGCACTCATCTGTGGGAATTATAAAAAACAATTCTGTGGGAGAAGAGAGCATCAGAGTAGTCACTAGGAACCAGGAAGGGCAGAGGGAGTCTGGGTAGCAGGAGCTGAAGTAGGAAGAAGTAATTTTAGGGCACAGTAGAGTTTGTGTAGCTAGCAACAATGTAATATAACCAGGAGAGGGTGAAGCCTTTCAGGGCTCAGTAGAGTTTGTATGGCTAGCAACAATGTATCATAACCAGGAGAGTGTGAAGCCTTTCAGGGTTCAGTAGAGTTTGTATGGCTAGCAACAATGTATCATAACCAGGAGTCTGAAGTCTTTCAGCACAGAATAGGACAGATAATTCAGGAGGTAGAGATGCTAGTGTCATGAATAGGTCATCACACTAGGTATGTACGCACTAGATTATCAGAGTGTACCCCAGAAATAGTATGTTTTTACTTGAAAATATTCTTCTCTTACTTCTTCTGGGCACCTCAAGTAAGCTCATACCAGGCTAGTGCCTCAACGTCTCCACAAATGGTGAGGACAGTGGTGGCTAATTTTGGTTGTCAGCTTGACAGAAATCTGGAACCAACCAAAACAGAAGCCACTGTGAACGTCCATGAGAGACATTCTTGATAAGATTATTTGAAGTAGGAGGAGCCTCCTTAAATGTGTGTGGCACCTTCATGGCAGCACAGATAGAAGGATATGGAAGTTCTTTTGCTGGCTTGCCCTCAATCTTATGGGAAAATTTATCCACTCTTAATGCTGCTACTGGTACTAGAATTAATTTCTCCTGGTTCCCAATATACATTGAAGACCAGCAGCTTACCAAGTATCCTCTAGGCTTTCTCTACCTGACTGGGGCTGTTGAGATAT
This sequence comes from Rattus rattus, assembly GCF_011064425.1. Classification (NCBI taxonomy): domain Eukaryota; kingdom Metazoa; phylum Chordata; class Mammalia; order Rodentia; family Muridae; genus Rattus; species Rattus rattus. Next base: position 26,690,396 of record NC_046162.1, read on the forward strand.
CCAGGCTTCTGAACTGACCAACTACCAGATTATTGGACTCTTTGGTATGAGACAGCTATTGTTGGACTACTCAGACTCTATTTTGTAAGACAATATAACAAATTCGCTTAATATATTTATAAAGTCTATAATTTATAACCTCTATCTATCTATCTATCTATCTATCTATCTATCTATCTATCTATCTATCTATCAATCATCCATTCTATTAGTTCTGTTTATCCAAAGAACCTTTACTGATATGAGAGACCCAACTAAGTAATTGTCTTTTTAAGGATTGTAATGATTGCTTGTTATATGTTGCTAACTAACAAGAGTGATTAAGCAAGAGAGATCATGAGAGAGTGTGAGGAGGGCAAAGGGAGGGAGGAGGGAGGGAGTGAGGGAGGAAGGGAGGGAAAGAGAGAGCGCTCGTGCTGATATAGCCTCCAGTGACAGCACGAGATGCCAGTTAGCCTTAAGGAAGTAGCTGGTTACACACCAGACTGGTTTCATCTGGACAGATCATAGTCTCGCTTCTGCCTCTTCTGGGCTTTGTGATCTGGAAAAGCTCCTTCATTTGTTTAACCTCCCATCTGTTTGTCTATAAAATGGGGCTTTTAATAATATTTACCACATCAAGTTGTTGAGAGGATTAAATGGAACTGTGCCTGGAACCTAGAAAGCTTTCAACAAATGTTAGTTGTTGTTGATACTTTTGTATAATCTTAACAGTACACAACAGATTCCTCAGTCCCGAAGGCTTTAGGTGTGCGCCCTCTGAGCCAGGCTCTCAGCTGGCTTTTGATTGCCCATTGATATAACTGGTGTATTCTTTCCATTTGTTGATTTTTTTCCGAGATAAATTCCCACGAAGAAACAGTAGCTGAAGAAACAGGAATACAGGGAATAGATAACATTTGTTGAGAACTTGTATCCTAGGATATATACATTGAGTGCTTTATAAAGATTACCTCCCTCCATGTGTTTGTATAGGTAATGGTGTATATACAGTGTATATATGCACACGTGCAGTGTGTGTGTGTGTGTGTGTGGTGTGTGTGTGTGTGTGAAGGACAGCCTCAGACATCATTTATCTTTAGGTACCATTCACCTGTTCTTTTGAGACAACATCTCTCACTGGGATTTGGGGGTCATTGACAAGGCTGACTGGCCACTGAGTCCCAGGGATCACTCTGTTTCTAGGTTGTAGTACTTTGATTAGAATCTCATGTCACCACCCAGCATACCACACCCAGCGTTTTTATATGGGGGTAGGGATTGAACTCAGGTCCTCATTGTTTTGCAGGGCAGATACATTACCAATGGACCCATTGGCAATGGCCACGGCCCCTCTCATTTTAAGACAAGAATCCTACCAGGCACACAGAAATATTCTATCTGCCATTGCTTTTCAAATGGCCATATTCAGACGGCCCAGAGCTCTCTGGAAATCATTCTGCATGCAGAAAGAATTCCTGGATTGGAGGCAAAGCCAGTGTGGGTGTTGGCGATCTCAGGGAGTGGAGTATGGTGGGCAGTTGGCCCAATGGAGCTTGCTGTGCAGAGAGAAAGAGAAACCCAGCTCAACTCCACAAGCAGGGCAGCAAGCCCTCGGCTTGTGATTCTTGGCCACTGGAACAATTATGTCAACAGGAATTTTCCTTGTGTGCCAGGCCAAAGAGGCTCACAGATAATAACCCTTCAGTCAGGGAGACCATTCACACCCTAGGAACACAGGGAAGGAAGGAGGGAGATGCCCATGTGCACACTCCCTGGTTCCAACCTTGAGAGGACCAGGACCCTGAGAAGGAAGGGGGCCAAGAGGAGGGGACAAAAAGCAGAAAAAATAAATGCTGTGAATATGTACTTTTAGTTAAATTCCAGGGACTGAGTAGAGTTCTCTAGTCAAGCTGGGAACTGACAACACCGATGGATCATCTGTAGCGGATGAAAGATTGGCTCTTTGTTGTCACCCCAAGACTATAATTTCCTCTCTGTTCAATCTGGGGTGGCATTAGTTCCCCAGGGATATAGGAAATTAAAAGAATTACAGAGAGAGTCTCTGGAAAGGTTTGACAGTGTAGGCAATGTGGCCCAAACATCACAGCCACAAATCGCCTACAATAAGACCTAAAATAAGATTTCTGGGCATTCTGATTCTGAACCTCTAATGCGGGGTCCAGGAGTTTGCACACAGATAACCTAAGTAGCTCTTTTACAACAGACTGGTGGACCATGTTTGGAAGACATCATTTTGTCCAGTGTGCTCATTTTACAGATGATATAATAGAGGCTCAGAAAATAAAAATGACTTTGCTGAAGGGCTTTTGAAGGGCCAAGGTCTTAAACTCAGAACAGACAGTCCTAGTACTCTTGTCTCTGGAGGAGTCCATGGCAGGTGGCCTTGCCTACCTGCTGCTCTTTAGTCTCGTCAGTCCCATCATGTACCCCAGCTTCATGCAGCCCACATTGCCACTCATTCACTCAGCAATGGCTGCTTTCCATTGTTTTCTACTTATTTCTTTAACTAAAATCTTTAGCATATAAAATACTATATTCCATTATGCCGGTGTCATACATATCGACATTGTACTTTGCTCATATTTACCCATTCATGACTTTTAAATAGTTAATTCGTGTGTGTGTGTGTGTGTGTGTGTGTGTGTGTGTGTGTGTGTGTGTGTTTGTGCTGTTGGTAGTCATCTCTATCCACTCAGACATCTCATCTGCCCCTCCCACTACTTTTGTGGTCCTTCTCTTCTGGTCCTTGCCCCTTTTCTAACAGTGCACCTCCTGTCTCACGATGCCCATGTCTTTTATGATGCTACCCTATGACCTTCGGATGTCTGTTTTTCCCTCCCTCCCAAATGCAGAATAGGAGAGGTTTCTCTGTTCTCTGCATCTATCGTAGCACTGACCTTGGTCTGTGCTCACACACTTCTCCATTTATTTATCTCAGCACCACCTGCCTCTCTCCCTAGACTCAGACTCCACATGGGATGGGGAAGCATTTCCATTTGTTCATCCAGAAGTCCAGTTGAGCGCTGGATGGACAAGAAACGGTAAATGACTGAGTGAATGGATATGAGCCAATGATACCAGGTTGATGTCAGCTTTGACTGAGAGTTAAAATACGTCAAGGTGCATGTGAAAACTTCTGACTTTCAATGGTGTCCCACTTATAAATATTTTTATTCGTGTTTATTTATTTCTTTCAAAGGATTATTTTTATTTACAAGTACACTGTAGCTGACTTCAGACACACCAGAAGAGGGCATTGGATTCCATTATAGATGGTTGTGAGCCACCATGTGGTTGCTAGGATTTGAACTCAGGACCTCTGGAAGAACAGCCAGTGCTCTTAACCACTAAGCCATCTCCCCAGCCCATTTATGTTTATTTTTATGTTCTAGATTCACTTAATTAACATTTTCTTTTTGAGACAAGGTCGATGTATCCTAGCCTTCTAACTCATGAGGACCCTGAGAATGATCTTGAATTTATGATCTTCCTGTCTCTACCTTCTGAACGCTGGCATTACAGGTGTTTGCCACTGTATCTGGTTTGTCCCGTGCTGTGGATCCAACTCCAGAGTTTCAAACCCAGGCAAGCACTCTATCAACTGGGTTATATCCTCAGCCCACTGTTTTGGATTTTCTATAGCATCTCATACTGTAACTAACATAGTCTGTCCTGGCTCTCACCATACGACAAAGGCTGGCCTCAAATTTATACTGCTGGCTTCCTCAGCTTCCTAACCACTGAGACTACGGTGTGAGCCACCGTGCCTGAATGTGTGTAGATATTTTAAAAGATTTATTTATTTTATGGGTGTGCATATGTGATATCTATATCTATATCTATATCTATCTATCTATCTATCTATCTATCTATCTATCTATCTATCTATCTATCTATCTACTTATCTGTGTACCATGCATGTGCCTGGTGCCCCTGGGTGTTCTGGAACTCGAGTTACTGATGGTTGATAGTTGCTATGTATGGCTGCCAGCAAGTGAACCCAAGTTGTCTGTAAGAGCACCAAGTACTTTTAAGCACTGAGCAATCTCTCCAGCGCCCCATGTATAGATTTTTTTTGAAGCTGAGGGTCTTTTTTTTTTTGGCCCAGTACTTTCATGCCACCTGCATGCCCTGTACCTGAAACCAGAGTTTGTCAGCTGTAAAATTGGACAGGAAGATGCTCGCTTAGCTTGACTCGCTAATAAACTTTGCATTTCTGTGGTAAGGTTTTGTGTTGGGAATGAATTCTGTTCTCTGTAACCTCCCTCCCTCTCATTAGCAAGAGCCCGTGAATCCGAAGGTCTTGCTCATGCTGCCTCCAGAAACTCTTAAATTGTGACCTTTTCTAACCTGTCCCCAGACAATGTATGTCAGCCTAATGTCCTGTGTTCTCAAGGCTCGGGGAGTGTCAGGAACCCTTTACAGGGTTGGATCCTTGCCAGTGACAGACGACGTCTTTCTATTGCTCCCCCGCTCCTCGATTATTAATCTGGCCTGGAATGGCTCTTCGTGAAAGAGTCACGCGCACCAAGGACTACAGCGCCCAAGAAGCCCTGATTATGGAATGCCGGTGACTGAATACATACACGGGAACCGCAATAGACTTGATGATAGCTAGTGCTATGGATTATTAGACTGTAGATAACGCACCCCGTGCCAGCCCTAGCCACACAGTAGGCCCACTCAGTAATGCTAATTCTCCCTCCCTGTAAAAGGACTGGGGAGACTTCCTGGATTGCCTGGTTAGCTCCTCTTCACTGAGGAGTAATCTCTGAGTTCAGTGCAGCACATTCACCTCCTGATGAAATCTTCAGGGCTTGCAAATGAGCCCATTCACATTCACGAGGGATTCCTTAGCTATGCTTTTTACTTCGCTTGGGTGTCTATAGGAAAGAAGCATTCAGAGTCACAGCTGGCGGGGATTGTAGAAGTCGGGTGGCCTTTCCTTTATGTCACAGGCAAGGAAATTGAGGTCAGGCAAATGCCTTGACTGTGGTCATCCAGAGCCGGAGCCGAACTAAGGTTACTGATGTCTAGCCAATAGTCACGAAAGCAGGTGCATTCAAGTTATCACCATGTGATCTTCATTACTTAAATACTAAACGAACAATGGCAGAGTCACCGAGGCAGACTGTAGCTACAGGGACCTATGAGAAGGCAGAGGAAGCTGACAGGAAGCCTTTATCCCCCACTCTGAGAATACCACTGTTTTCTACGCTACACACGTGCACACACACACACACACGCACACACACACACATGCTTTCACAAACATACATACTCACAAACACATATATACACTCATTCACAAATATACACACTGGAAAACAAACACACACACATAGATGCACACTCACTTTTATACAAACATACCCAAGCACAGACACACACACACACCACACACACACACACACACACACACACACACACACACGCTCTCACAAACACACATACTCACAAACATACACACACTCATTCACAAATATACACAATGGAAAACAAAAACACACACACAGACGCAGACTCGCTTTTATACAAACACACACACACACACATGCTTTCACAAACATACATACTCACAAACACATATATACACTCATTCACAAATATACACACTGGAAAACAAACACACACACATAGATGCACACTCACTTTTATACAAACATACCCAAACACAGACATACACACAGACACACACACACACACACACACACACACACACACACACACATGCTTTCACAAACATACATACTCACAAACACATATATACACTCATTCACAAATATACACACTGGAAAACAAACACACACACATAGATGCACACTCACTTTTATACAAACATACGCAAACAGAGACACACACAGACACATACACAGACACAGACACACACACACACACACACACACACACACACACACACACACATGCTCTCACAAACACACATACACACACTTTAGACCTAGGGGTGAATACATGTCTCACCCAGAGCTCACCAGTGCCCAAGACCCTATTAATGAAGACTTGGAGCTAGAAAAGACGCATTTGAAACACGCTCTGGAGGTGTTACATAAGAAGGGGCCCATTCCCGTGACTGGAACTGAGTGGAGCTGAGCGCCTTGGAGACTCCAGCTGTTTCCCCAACCCCTTCCCTTAGGAATGGTCAGACTAAACTTAAAGCAGCTAGCTGGCTATTATTACCAGAGCTGCTTCTTAGCTGAAGGCCTTGGAGCAAATTGCTTAACCTCTCTGAGCCTGCGTTCCTCATCTGTAAAGTGAGATAACACTTGTGAGAGTAGGGTGAGGTTAGTGTGTGCTTACTGTTATTAGTGTGTCTGTGGACAACGCGAATAATTACATTTACAGCTGTGTCAGTTAACTACTTGTTCTATGTCAGGACTCCGGCCAAGCAGCTTACGAATGTCCCACTTGCTTTTCACACCCACGAAAAGTGGAAGAGAAAGTACCTGACTCTATAATCCTGACAGAAAATGGCCAGGCAAAAGCAGACAGACCCCCACAGCCCTGTGGCCGAGGGCTATCATTTTGCTAAGTGATTGCTTCGAGTCCTTCTGCTTTTGGAATGGAGACCTTGGCACTTTTCAGGGCCTCTTGGCTGGGACCTACTTTTAAAAGCCTTCCACAGGGACAGAACTCTGACTGACATAGAAAGAGGAAGCGGCTGTCCGGCCATCATGGGACAGAGCTGAGACACTGGCCAGAACCCTCTGTGTCTGAAGAACCCCCCCTTGACTGTGCCTTGGTGTTCCCTAGGTAACAGTGGGGGACATAGAGATTTATGTGCCTGCTGCTCCCAGCAGCTACTTGACATGCTCTGTCCAAGGGAGACAGTGTCTGGTCCCAGGTGACTCATCAGGTTGGAAGCAGACACAAGCTGGTGGTGTGGGAGGAAGGATATCCCCCACATTCTCACTTCCCACCGTCAAAGGGGACCTGAAGGGATTTCTCCAGCACACGGACTTTTATAAAGGCGGGTGCTGAAGACTCTTTAAACATGGAGAAACTGAGGCCCCATTCCCAAAGCTCCTCCATTTTTAAAAAATCAATTAATTAGTTAATACATTTATTTTGAGGAACACTGACAGAGTAGTGGATTTGTGCCAGGTACAGAGTTAGGCTGTGTGGCAGATAGAAACATAAGCAAACACAGGCTGACCATCAGCAGTGCGATTGACTAAGTGGGGAGGGAGGAAGATACAGCAACAGGGGACTGTGAGGAGAGGTGCAGAGCCCAAGAGTGGACCTGTCAGGGGGTTGTGTGTGCATCTTCCGTGCAAGTGTCACCACGCCATATCCTCTCCCTTCTCCATCTTCTCTCCTTCATTCCATTTCTTCCTCTGTATCTCTTCCCTCCCCGTCCCCTCCCCTCCCTCTCCCCCCTCCCCCTCCTACTCTCCTTCACTTTAGTAAAAGCTCATGGCACAACATTACCCTCTTAATTTATAAACAGTCACAGTAGCCCTGCGAACTGTATGCCCTAAAATTTTCCATCTGACTTGACAGAAACTCTGTGCCTATTAAACAATTCTTGATACGTTCTTTCTGGTGGTCAACAGAATTCTCCAATTTTCCATTCCCGTGACCTCACCTGGTTTGCATGCCTCGCATGAGCAAATTGTGTGACATTTCTCATTTTTTTTGGTCACTGGTGTACTATATTGAACACACCGTCCCCGAGGCACATACCCTTTGTGTCGTCTGACGACATCTCCCTTTCTGACGGTCGGTAATATTCTATTGTCATACACACGATCTTCTCTGTATTAAACATGATCTTCTCTCTACCCATCCATGCATGGAGCACTCAGGTTGCTCCTACTACTTGGCTGTTGCGAACAAGACAGTAGGAATATCTCTCTGAGATCTTGTACCCAGAGGGAGGAGTGCTTGCTTTTATGACAGTTTCAGTCTTTCGAGAGAACTTCCACAGCGTGTCCTATAGCAGTGGTTGTTATGAAACGTAATGTGGCAGTGGTGGTGGGGATGCCAGTCAGACCCTCACCAAGGTGTCCCCCGAGAAGTCATGCCACACAACAGACCTAAGAGAAAGGAGATTTATTTGGGGGAAGGAAGGGGAGTGAGGATCTGGAGAAGGCGTAGAGGCAGACAGATGGGAACAGAGTCATGAGGGCAGAGAAGGACAGAAAGGACATAAGGGTGGGGGACTGGCTGGGAACAGTGTCATAAGGGCAGAGAAGGACAGAAAGGACATAAGGGTGGGGGGACTGGCTGGGAACACATGGGAAGAGAGAGAGGAAAAGAGAGAGAATTGGGGTGCCAAGCAGTTCTTTTATACATCAGGCTACTTGCACCTAGCAGTGGCAGGTATGGTGACAGGAGATGATGTAAGCTGTTGCTAGGTCCCTGGGAAGAGCCTAGCAGAAACGCCTATAAGGTAACAGTGGTGTTCTTGTGACAACCCCACTGACGATGACGAGGAATTCTTGTCATAACCACTTGTTATTTCTATTTCCCCGTGGGTTTAAATATTTATTTACTTATTCTTGTGTGTATATGTGCACGCACACATGTCTATGCGTGTTAGTGGAGGCCAGATGCCAGTCTTGTTGTTTCTGAGGTTACTGTTGATGACACGGTTGGTCTCTCACTGTTCTAGAATGCACTGACTTAGCTAGGATGTCTGGCCAGTGAGCCCCCGAAATTTGTCTTTCTCTATTTTCACAGTACTGAGATTGCGTGTGCCACCACACCTAGACTAAAACAAAGACTTATTCATTTTCATTTTATTTTATGGATATAGGTATTTTTACCTGCCCGTGTGTTTGTGCAACGCATGTGTGCAGTGCCCAGAAAGGCCAGAAGAGGGCGTTAGACCTGTGATACAGATGGCCGTGCACTAACAGGTGGGGGCTGAATCTAGGTTCTCTCAAGAGCAGCAAAGACCCTTAAACATTAAACTTACTCACTAGCCCCAGTACCCAGAATTTTTAAAAATTTAGGTTTTGGAGATTGAACTCAGATCCTTCGGCCTGTGTGGCAAGTATTTTATCAATTCTGCCGCCTTTAAAAAAAGTTACTTTTTAATCATCATGGTGCTTCTCCAATGGGTGTGTGATGATATCTCATGGCTTCCCTGATGATGAGTGATATAAGCATCTTTTAATCATCAGTCATTTATGCATCATCTTTGAATCATTTCACTGACTATAAAACTGAGTTATCCGGCACCACACATATTCTTTGAGTTTTTACTTCTGAGGGGAGTTGAGATGACTTTGAAATTCCCATGAAGCCTTTCTGAAGGCTTTGTCAGTGGGGTAGGCGGGGGTCTTCCTCAACATGATATAACTAACTGCGTCCTCTAGTATTGGAGTTGCATTCTGAAGTTTTATCAGTTTGCAGTGGTGTTCAGAAAGACTTTGAAAACAGTATTGATCCTGCTGGGGCTTCCTGTCCTTTGCCCGGCAGCCTAGGGTGAGTGTAGTAAGGAGATGGCCCTGCTAAGAATCCCCCTCCCCAGCCTTTATCCTCTGAGGAATGTGACCCTGTGACTCTAAGGAGGAAAGGAGGGAAGTCACATTCACTGGGCTTCTCCAGAATAAGACCTCGGAGGTCTCCAGTCTTTGGGAGACTCTTAAAGCGACATACATATTTACACAGTTGATAACTACATTTCTGTTTCAACCAAATAATCATATTAGCACACCCTTGGAAGGGATAAGCTTGCTTCAGCCATCCCATTATGCACCTTTGAGCATTCGGGTAGCTATCCTGTGGAAACAGTGCTGGCTTTGAGAGCAGGTATAATCTTTAGAGGCACCAGGAGTCTTTATGGAGACAACACGAGTTGAACCTTGGGTCTGTCCCAGGTCTGTCCTATGGCTTCCCTTACTTATATGTCTGAGGCTTTCAGTAACTCTGCTGCCTCTCATTCATCAGTTTCTACTGGGTTTTCAGTGGGGGTACAGCAGGAGAAGACAGAAGTGATGTCCTCGTCCTCATCTCCTCTCTCCTCTGTTTCCTCTTCTCTACCCCATCTTTTTCTCTCTGCTTTGGGCTCGTCTGACCCAGCTTGCCCACCTCCATGGCTCTTGCATTACTAGGCCTGTAGACAGTGGTGTATGTCAATGGCTTGCTGTACACCAGCATGGATTCACTATAAAACAGAATACAATAGTAGCTATACATATTATGCTGAAATAATTTTAATAAGGGACATAAAGGACCTATATGATAAAACTTTACTCAGAGGCATAAAAGAAGACTTGAGCAAATGGAAAGACACATTATGGAGGCATCGAGAAGATGTCAATGGCCTACAATTCAATTTATCCATTTATTGCAGCTCCATAGGAAATACCAGGAGAATTTGGAAGGAGCTTAGCAAAACGATTCCAAAATACTTCTGCAATAAATGCTTAAAGAGAGAACATAAAATTTGGGGAAAAAAAGTTTAGAGAGGAAATATCCTACTGGATTAGAATTTTGATAAGGTGAAGTCCTGAGACAGTAGTGCTGAGAGGCTCGCTTGGTGGCTGGAATGGATGATCTATCTAAATGGTCGGCTGTCCGTGAGATGCCACATATGTATGCAGGTAACACCTATTTGCTACAGTGATGCTGATTTTGGATACTTGAAGAGTTAAAGTCAAGGCCCTACTTGCTTCCTACCCTGCACAGACTGTGAAGCCTAGGCTGTATGTGTTGCTTAGCCATAGAACTTAATTATGTGTATGATTTTGGCATTATTCCTCATATGTGTTTATGTATACATGCATACAAACATACACATATACATACAAACATATATATACATATATAGATACATATATACATACACACATGCACACACAACACACATCTACACATACACATACATATATACCATATGTATACACATATACATATTCATCATATACATCTACACATGCACATACATATATGTCATATAAATTAGAGATTTAAATATAAACAAATAAATCATAAAAGTAAGAAAGTATAAGTAAATATTTTTTAAATTCAGAAAATCATTTTTTTAAAACCATGGGACCAACTATGAAAAGCCAAAAATATAAATAAAAATATATTGGGGCTGGAGAGCTAGCTTAGCAGTTAAGAGAACTGGCTTCTCTTGCAGAGGACCTGGGGACCTAGGTTCAGCTCCTAGCACCCACATAACGGTTCAAAACACTGTGATTCCAGTTACAAGGCATCTGATGCCCTCTTCTGTCCTTTGAGGACACTGCATAAAGGCAGGGCACAGGCATGTATGCAAACTCTCAAACAAACACAAAATAAGTATTAAAAAATATGTCTCATATTTCAAAACTCCCACATCACCAAGTTAAAGCGCAAAGGTTACATTAAAGTATGTCGTGAGCAGCGTGGCTCTTATCATTGTGATATTAGGAAAAACCCTCAGAAATCAATCATGAACAAGAGAATAAGGACCCAAACAAAAATGTGAAAAATATTCGCAGCTGCATAAAAAAAACCAGTAAAAGTAGATGGAAACCACATATCAGAGATGTCTGGGTTTTTAAGTCACCTCGCAAAGAGAAAGAGCGGGATGCAATGTGTAAGGAGCAGTCAATGGCACAGACCATCGTCCCATGGGGTTGCCAGAGAACCGAAAAGTCTCTATCACCAGCATGTTGTTTTAGAACTGTCTTCTGTATATTTACACACACACACACACACACACACACACACACACACACACACTTATCATTCTGTTACAATAAATTACTGTAGTCAGGACAGCTATGTGCTGTATATTTTTGTAGCCTAGCAGCAGCAGGCCACATTGAATAGTCCATGTGGGGTAGCGGGTGAGACCCTGAACGTTTAAACCAGTCAACCTCTATGATACTTAAACAGTAGCTAAATTGTCAGATGGTGCATTTATCAGAAGGTATTTCCACCTCTAAGTGATGCGTGCGTGAGCACATTGGCTGAAATCATGTCTGGGGAGGGGTAACTTCGGCTTCTAAGTGATTTGATGCTTTCTCATTTATCAGAATTTATTCTAAGTCGATGGTGGATAATGTGCAGTTTGAAAGCTATTGTGTATCTGGGCTTGCTTAGCAATAGGAACCCGGGATTCCCGCAAACTTCACATAGATAGATACCTTGTTTCTGTTTCTTGTTTTCACCATACAGAACAAAACCTTCCCAGGTTCATGCATTGAGAATGATGACCGCCAAGTCCCAAGCTGTGCATCTCAGAATAGAAGGAGCCACCAAAAGCCCACCTCCTGGGGCTGGGATTTAGCTCAGTGGTAGAGCGCTTGCCTAGGAAGCGCAAGGCCCTGGTTCGGGTCCCCAGCTCCAAAAAAAAAGAACCAAAAAAAAAAAAAAAAAAGCCCACCTCCTTCTCCACACTCCCAAGGGAGTCTGTGCACAAGCACGAGGAGTTGGATAAGTCTGGTTGATCTAGGGGTGGCCACACAGACCAGTCAACTGCGTGGACAAAGTGGATAGGTACTCCCCGCCCATCTCCCGGTGCCTGTAAATAGATCCTTCCACTTGATGGGTAGTCAGAAGGGTTGACTGTAGTTTTGGTTGAGTCTGCATTGTGAGGGTATTGTGTGTGCTAGTGTGCACATATATTAGAGGGCACAGATCACCCTGGGTGTTGAACCTCGGCAACTGCCCACTTTGCATTTTGGGAAGGGTTTTCTGTATGGTCCGGAGCTCAGCAGTTAGGCTAGATTGGCTATCGAGGAAGCCGCAGGCATCCATTGGTGGTTACCTTCGCAGCCCTGGGATTATAAGCATGGTTCTCCGTGCCTGGCTTTTGATCTACAGTTTCCTATTGGCAGGTTCTGCGGACTAGATCTGAAGGCCTTCCAAAGAGTGCTGGTAGAATGTGTAATGAGAAAATTTAAATTTATAGTCCCCTTCCCAGTGATAACTTTGATGGCGTTTGGAGGCGAAAGTCTTGGCGGATGGGAAGTGTGCATTTCATTCCCAGCCTCATTACACGTCATGGGAAGATCTGAGATGCGTCTGGGTGGCACAGAGCAGCACCTCACATACTTTCCCTCTGTGTGGCTCTTGTCGGTGACAGCAAGGTCGCATTTCATCCGGAGTTAGAAGAAATTCACTCTTTAGATCTTACCTGCATACATAACACCCAAAACGGATGAAGCAAAAGGACCAAGTGCCTGGCGCAGATGAAGCTGGCCACACAGCTCGCACCGCGAGGCCAGGATGTGTTTTCTCTATTTGTGGACCACGACTCTCTGATAAGGGTCCTATTTTCAGGCTTCTCGCTCATTGTCACCTGAAGTACTGTCCACACTTCTTGGGGGGTGGGGCTACATCCTCCCAGATTCCCAGCCAGTGGGAGATATTAGACTCCCCTCTAAGCATTAAGAAGATCCCAGGCTTGTGTATCTCACTGGGCTGTGGGTCTGGCTCTAAGAGTCTCTGTGGTCAGGTGTGGTTGAGTCACACACTGCTTGATCTAGCTGGCCACATGGTCACCACTGGGATGAAGCTAAAACGCTGAAGGTAGAGAGGGCAACTCCATACACATGTGATGGTACCAGAGGGGTAGGGACTGTGTAGTGGCAGTGCCAGTGTTAAAGTTCACCGTATACATGTTTGGCAGCAATTCTGAGGGCACTGTTATCTCACAGCCTATAAAACTGAGGTCCAGAAAGGGGAAGGAACTTTCTGGAAGACAGAGAACACATTAAGTGAGGATGAGGGTCCTACAGATTCCACAGTAGGCTCTTTGCACTGAGCATGTCCCTTTACGGCAGTGGTTCTCAACCTTCCTAATGCTGTGACCCTTTAATACAGCTCTTCATGTTGTGGTGAACCCCGACCATAAAATTATTTTTGTTGTTACTTATAACTGCAATTTTTTCTACTGTTAAGAATCATAATATAAAGATCTGTGTTTTCCGATGTTCTTAGGTGACCCCTGTGAAAGGGTAGGTTGACTCCTAAGAGGGGCCATGACCCACAGATTGAGAACTGCTTCTTTAAGAGATCATCCCTACAGCCTGGTTCAACATTTCTATACCAGGTTTAGTCTTCATGACCGTGAGGATCGTGAGGGCAGGGCCGCCACGTACGGCTGTGTAGATACAAGCCCAGTTTTCATAGATGTCAAGCGCTGTATGAATGGCATCCACTAAAACTGTGCAGAGTGTAGCCTGTATGGGCACCCTTAGGCGTTCCGGAAGATTGATCAGTTCTTCAGTTAAGATGGCAAATGCTTGTTACGGTGTAGTGACACTTTTGCCTCTAGTACTATGAAAGGCATTGCCTATCAATCACAACACTCTTTCCTGTTAGTCCAGGCCTGGTCTCAAGAGCTTTCTCATCCAGTCCTCTGGTTTCTTGCCAGACTTTAGCAATACCAAACACCTGAGCCTAAACCTAGTCACCTCTTGCTCTCAGTCAGTAGGCTGAGCCTATCCTCAGAATGATCTTCTCCTGAGTCTCTATCTACTCCCTAGGATTATAAGAGAGAAAACA
>NC_046162.1:26709873-26771944 GCF_011064425.1 Rattus rattus
CCGATGCTTTGCCTGAGGGCTAAAAGAGAAGTCAATTTATTTGGTGCTTTTCCACCTTCAAATTATCCACTTCCTGCAGGATTCTTAGCTCGGGAGCATTAGCTCTATTGTGACCAAACCGCCCCTGTGAGGTGGTATAAACCACTGACTCACCTGGTTTCCTCCCCTCCTCAGCAAAGTTGTTGGAACTGTTTATGTCGAGGTGTCCACCCCTGAGGGATTGGGTCTTAATGAATACAACTCGGAAGGCAGAAGTTGAGCAGTGGAAGTACAGTGTGAGCGATTTTTGAGCCACGTTTGTACTTAACACCACATGCATTTTTATTTACTTACCTTTCCATCAGAAAAGTCATCTTGGAGTTTATTGATTGAAGGGGCATAGGCAAGCTGAAGTGTGGTGTGAACTATAAAGCAGTGTATGCTCGGAGGGCTATTGAAATGAGGATTGTTGAGTTAATGCTTGTAACAGGGAGCCCTTTGAGATGACATTTGCTTTATGACATTTATTTGTTTTTGTTCAGAAGAAGCCAGGAGACCATATAAATTGCACTGAGCAGAAAACTCCTCCTTACCCCCCACCCCCACCCCAACCACTTAGAAGGCAGTTAGGTATCAGGAATTCTGGACTCTGGTGGTGGGGTGCATATGTGAAGACAGGCAAGAGTGAATTGTCACATGAACCAAGGACAGTGAGCTCAAAATGGTCTTCTTTAGCCTGGAGATTACTGAAAATGACTATGCAGAAATATCTATCCAAGATGGTGGCATTGACTGACTCTCACTCTAAAGGCTTGTTTTTATCACATGACTTGTATTCTACCAGAGAGGCAGGGGTCTCCATTCTCTTGGATAAGAGCAGATCTTTGCAACTGGCTTGTCTAATAGAAACTACAGAAGTAGCGCCTTCTGAGGGTAGACTATAGAAGGAAATGCAGCATCTATTGGCTCTTGGAAGCCAGTAGCCATCCTGTAGGGAATCTAGGGCTCACACATGAATGTTTCAGTAGCTGCCTTCAGCTGAGCCACTCTCTTCCAGATAGCATCAACCACTGGGCATATACATGGTAGAGCTACAAAGGAACAATTTAATAGATGATATCTCATATCAGGATAGTGTGGGGGGTGGAAAGGATCTTGTTCCTCAAACAATCCTTGGTTGATATTAGAAGGAATTTGGGGCTCAGAGTTTGAAGGGAATAGTTTGTGGTCAGATAGGGTCTGGCAGAGAAGCAGGAGTATAGTTAAGAACTTTCTAGGGGTGAAATCCTTGTGAGTCTGACAGGAAGACAACTCAAAAGTGCCATTAGGTTTTGAGCTGCCTCTCAATGTCCTAAGGACTCTTCCCTGTGGTCACGGCTGAAACAGCATGGGCCTAGACCCCTGGATGCTGAAAGAAACCTGCACATTCCCATAGCTTGAACTTGTGGAAATTCCATGGCATTACTTAGTCCTCTGCTACTGCTCATTTGTCTTTGCTGATGTTGGAGATGGACCTTCATTATCCCTTAGGTAACCACAGCTTTGGGCTTCAAGATGCCATATGTGTGGCCGGAAACAAAGACGTCATGCTCAGTAAGGCTCTTTGTAAATGCACAGTTCTCTATGATTCAGGCAGAAGATGAGATTACTAAAATGCTTTTCATTGGGAAAACTAGAGAAAGAACCAGCATGTGAGATTTTTCATAGACCTAGAATGTGGGTATCTCTGAGTCCCAGATGGAGTCACCGGAACGACCACCACTGTGGTCCTAAGAACCTGGGTGTGGCTTCTCCATTGGTATAGAACTTCCCCACCTCTACTATTTTTGGTCACCAGGGAAAGATGTGTGTGATTGGTGGAACATGGGTGATGTGCCATCTCCCGGCTGTAAGAAAGCTGGGAAGTGGAGACTCCTAGGATCGTCAAGTACTAGGCAGACAGAAATGTGACGTGTCCACTCTGCGTTGTTCTGGACTTGTGATTTTGGGTACATTTGTCTATTGATGTGCGGTTGTGAGGTGAAATGGAAGTCAGGCCTTGAATTTGAGAACTCCAGGGACAGTGCTAGGAGGAATGTTGCACTTAGAAAATATGAATGTGTTAGCTCGTTGCCTTTCTTGCCTTCCATGTCTTGTGCTGTATTGAGTCCTGAATTACTGTAAATCACAGATCCCAGAAAGTTGAAGGCTTTTCTGTGCTGCTGTTCCTTATGTAGGCTCTGGGAATGACTGACTCGGATAGTTTCAATGTTAGCCACAAGGACTTGGTGCTGGTCTGAGAAGTCATGCTTATTGTTCTGACTTGCCTGCTCCATCTCCCCTTCTGACACTATGAGCTATGCCTCTGGGCATGCACAATGGCATGGTCTTCTGTTAATTCTGCTCTGGCTGCATTCCCGGCACCCCAGTCTTTGGTTCCGGACCCTCTCCTCTTTACGTTCTTATGTTCAAGACTTTGCAACTAGTTACTTGGAACAAATCCCCTCTACTTGAAATTCCCACTATGGTTCCAGTATCCTAAGTACATTCTGATATATATCCCAATTTGGTTCAAAACAATATCCTTCTGTAGCATAGTTCTTAATACCAAAAAGTATATCTAGAATGCTTGTCTGCCTCACCTCTATCTGAAGAACTCGTATAAAACATATACAAAACTTAATTTTGGTATTACTTCTCCAATGATAATTTTTTTCTGATACTACTCTCACCTGACAGGATCAAAAGCAGCGTCACACACTTACGGTGGGAGGTGATAGGAGAGCTTGTTTACATTGCGGGTTATGAAGACTACAAGTGTATGTGTTAAAGAAGACACATTGAATAGCATTTCCCCCTCTCATCTGTCTGTCTATCCATGTATCTATCAATCTATCATCTATTTATCTATATATCATCTATCTATATCAGCTACCATCTATCTATAATCTATCATCTGTCTATCATCTATCTATCAGTCTATCATCTATCATCTATTTATTATCTATCAATCTAGCTAATCTATCTATCTATCTATCTATCTATCTATCTATCTATCTATCTTATACTTACCTACCTATTTATCTTTTTTTTTCTTTTTCTTTTTTTTCGAAGCTGGGGACCAAACCCAGGGCCTTGCGCTTGCTAGGCAAGCGCTCTACCACTGAGCTAAATCCCCAACCCCCCTACCTATTTATCTTTGTGTATACATGTGGGCACATGTGTCATGGCCATGTATGGAAGTCAGAGGACAACTCATGGGAATCAGTGCTCCATTTCCATTGCGTGGGTTTTAAGGATTGAACTCAGATAGGAAGGTTTGGTGGGAATCATCTTTACCTTCTGAGCCATCTTGTCAGCCCTCTGATAGCTTTTCTTAGGCTAGTGTGCTAATCTTGACATCAGAGGTTCTAGACAACATTGGTTAATATTTAGCTCTATAACCTTGGGGAAATAAATTAATTCCTCTGGGGTGCAGGAGTTAGTGTGTTTCATTAGGACTGTGATTTCTGAACTTTTCAAAAGTTACACGTAGAATGACTTGAATGTTCAGTTTGGAAAAGAGAACTAGATATGCTGGTTACTGTGAAGGGTGGACATTGTAGAATTAAGTCCACTGCTCTTTAACTCCCAAGTATTTGCTGACAGGTCTGCCAAATCTCAAGGTCTCCCCAGAGGATGGGAACATCTCAGTCATACACAGTGAGGATGAAAGCCGCTCAATACGTTGCCATACATCGCTCAAATGGTAGTTGGAACATGGCCTTCTAACTATTAGTAGATTTATAAATCTGCATGCAAAATTTCCCCAAAATCATGTTAAAAAAAGACACACATATTTTGTTCTTCTAAGTACAAAACTCAGTGACGTGTGTAAATGAGATACTGGGGGATCTGTGTAAGACAGAACACATCTTTTCTCCATGAACTTGAGCACAATGTCTTTGAGCACTTGGCTTGGTTTCCCTGTTGGCAACAGGGTCTCTTGAAATGAGCCCTATCTGGGTCGGTTCATCAGCTGACTGATCGCCTCCTTTGAGTGCTGATGGGTGATCGTCATTATTTTGGTGTGACACAATGGAGGATTACTTTTGCAGGCAGCCACAGAGGAAACATTTGACTTTTTTTTGGGGGGGGGTTATGTTTCTGTACCGAATTGTGCTTTCATTAAGGAGTGAAGAAACATGGGCCATGAGACAAATGAGAGACAGAATCTCTTCTAATGAGGCCGAGACTTGCTCTAAGTTGCTAATGAGGAGAAATGTTGACCATACGGACTATCAGTTGTTTTCTGGTCCATTAAATTTATCATTGTCATTGTCATCATCATTGTCATCATCGTTGTCGTCATCATCATCATCATCATCATCATCATCATCACCAGCCATTACCACCATTATCACTGTCTTTCTCATCATCCAGTCAATACTGCTATTTTTGAAGGCCCTGGTACATCACTGTGTCACATAGTATGCTTACAGCTAACACTCACTATTCCACTACTCTTATAATTGTTAATTCTTTGCTTTGAGACAGGGCCTCATATAGTCCAGGCTGGCCTCAAACTAACTTTATACCTGGGGATAACCTTGAATCTCTGATCTTTCTGCCTTCGCCTCCTGAACACAGGGGCTACAAATGTGCACGATCATACTGGTTCATGAGGAAGGGCTTCATTTGAGCTAGGTAAACTTTCCACCAGCCGGGCTACATTCCCAGATCCTGCCTCTTACAGACAAAAAAAGTAGGCATAGAGAAGTCTCTCTCTGTCTCTCTCTGTCTCTCTCTCTCTCTCTCTCTCTCTCCCTTTGTGTGTGTGTGTGTGCTGTAGGACAAGGACACCTTCAGATATCATTTTAAGGGATGCCATCTACCTCCTTTGAGACAGAGTCTCTCACTTGTCTGGAGCTTCTGCTTGGGATCGACATCTGGCTCTAGACCCTAGATCTGTTTGTTTCAACCTCCCACCCCTGAGGGCACAAGCTGGGAGCTACCATGCTGGTGTTTTCATGTGGCTTCTGGGGATAGATCTCAGGTCCTCATGCTTTTGTAATGGAGTCATCTCTCCAGCCGGCTTCGGATTTATCATCTAGCTAGGAGCTGAACTGAAAGCAGGCATGAGAGTGAAGCCATACCTCAATTATAAGCCCCGGTACTCTAACGCCATCTTAAGAACCCCACAATGCAAGGTTACTGCAACATGCTTTTATCAGATTAGCATAGTGATAGTACCAGCATCAGTCTGTCCCTTCGCTCAGGAACAACCCAAGATCTTCGAGGTTTCCGGAGTGGAGCTCTTGACAACTAGGCCTTCGTTTGCTTTCTTTCTATGCTTGAGATGGTTGGGTTGTCCGTTGGACAGCTCAGGAGACCCGCTGAATCGAGACGGAAGCCAATTAGCATGGGAAACTTGCCAGCTTCTCTTCCAGGCCCTAGCTGGTAAGAACTTCCCATAGGCAGAATGCTCAACGCTGCTGCTACAGGGAACTCTCCAGAAAGAGCGACATGTCTGTCCACTAGCCTCAAAAAGTCAATGAATAGTTGTAGAGGCAGAAGAAGAAAAGACGGTAAAAGAGAGATGAACACAGAACAAGTGGATGGGGAAATGACTGCAGAGCAGGCCAAGCCTCGAAGCTCTGGGCCTCATGAGAAGGGATGCTTAGGCTTCAGGGTAGGGCATGTCAAAGTGAGATCATGGTTACAGGGACATTAGAGGGACACTGCATCTGGTTTCCATCCTCAGATGACATTGACTGATAGTGCTTCCTGTGACAAGCTCCCTCCTCCCATCTTGTGGCTGTGTAGAATGGAGGCTAAGAGGTGATCCTTGGGGCATTCCGTTTCAGTTTTGAACCTCATTTCCACCACTGACCAGCAGGTTGAGGGCAAATTATTTAATCTCTTCAAGCTTCGTGTGTCTATTCCCACCAGCATAGAAGAAAGAGATGGGATATATTCAGAGCAGTATGGTTATAGATTTGCCTTGTATAGAATGGGGACAGTATGTTACCCATCTCACATGGTTGTCACAAGGGTTAAGGAAGGAGGTTTGTAGGGTACCAAGTGTAGTAATTGGTACATGACATCATCTAATTTAGGCTGCTTTTTGGCTGCAGTCAAACCTTCTACTCCAAGTGGCTTCAAAATGCAAGTGTGGTGACTTTGTGTGAGCAGAGGTTGAAGAAGAAGCCATCTCTAGGGTTGGTTAAGTTACTGTCACAGTGATGCTATTAAGAGCCTGTGTCTGGGCTGGGGAGATGGCTTAAGGGTAAAGTACTTGTGAAGACCTAAGTTCAAATCCCCAGGACCTATGCAAATTTAGATTCAATGAGGTCATTGTGCCTGCAATCCTAGTTCTCCTACAAAAAGATGGGAGGCAAGACAGGAGATCTCTGGATGCTTGCAGAGCAGCAACGCTGGTGTACACAGTGACAAACAACAGAGAGACCCAATTTCCAATATTGTGGAAAGTGAGGACAAGCACCCAAGGCTGGACAAACATTCTGAATGCCAAATGTGTACTATGCCATGAACACACACACACACACACACACACACACACACACACACACACACACGCTGTGGTGCATGCACTCCCATCCTCCCCCATATACACATGAACACACACATACACAGAGCTTATCTTCCTCTCTTTCTAGTTTTAATCCTGAGCCTCAGCAGCACAGCTTCAGTTGGTAGCAGGATGCTCACACAAGTCCCGAGCATGGCTTTTAGCTATGTCTATATGAATCGGAAGGGGCAGCTTGTCTCCCTTAGGACTCTATTGGGAACAAAGAAATATTTCGTAGAAAATAGGAACCCAACCACAAATACCTTTTTGTGCCTCATTGACCAGAGGTGTGTCACGTGCTTATTCTAACCTATCATTGGCAAAAGATGTTTGAGCAATAGTGCTCACCCTGCAATTAGAAGCCGCCATCCCTTTGCCAGAGGTTTGTGAGGAGGGAGGTTGGAGGCCTAAACAAAACAGATGAGCTTTGGGGAACTTGATTAGGATATGGCTGCTGGCTAGACACATGATAGAAATCTCTACAATCAATAAATGAAACCAATAAATCAAAGTGAACGCTTGTAAGGTGTCTTTGAAAACAGTATTCTATACTCGTAAGGACTTTGTTGTTGCTGTGTCTTTGAAGAGAGTATTTTAAAGACTTCCTCGCTGTTTCCTTTGCTGTTGTTCTAACTTGGACACTGGAGTGACGGGACATGCCTACATGGAGGCAAACAGAATGGTGGGACTGACATTGGCTTCATCTATCTCACTGCTTCATGAATCATCTCCTTCGTGCTGTCACAGTTTTCTGCCCAGTGGGCACTTACAGTTATTTGCCAAGTTGGGGGAAAATGGGCTTTTAATTTAACTTGTACCATACTTAATAGATTATGTGGGTGAGAATAGATTTTTTTAAAATTGAGTCTTCCTATACAACCTCAAGAATGGGCTTACATGTAATCCAGGAAGAGTGTTGTGCAACTCTAGTCCTAGCTACCCAGGAGACTAACATGGGAGGATGACAAGGGTGAAGTCAACCTGGCAGCCACACTGAGCCACCTCTCCCTCTCAATAACAGAAAAGGCTTCTGTTAAAAGCAAGTCTCAGAGAAACATCTGCTACAGGTGGTGGCCATCTTGACAAATGCATCAAATATCCTCTCTGAAGAGGTTTTGTCCTCCATTTCTCAAACAGCAATCATTTATTCTTTCTAGGGTCCTATTCTACCCATCTATTCTCACAACTCATATAGAAGACTTCCAGGAAGTAGAAGTGACATGCTTTTGGCAAGTACTCTGTTGTTAGTGTATCTAGTATCCCACATCGTATATCAGGTCTTTGTTGTATTTTTATTCACATTTTACTTTGCAAATGGAAGAGACTTTTATGTGTTCGTAGCATAGTTAATGTCCACAGATACTTTTATGGCACCTCAGAGGATAACAAGGTTTTCTGAATCTCCCTGTGCACCAGTTTTGCTATCCTTTGCGAGATGGTTTCTTCCTATTCTTAACAAGAATCTCAGAGTTTTAGGTAGGCCCCATGATCATCTTACACACTGGCGTTGTCTAGATGAGATCCACTGGTTGCTGTTTTTGCTGATATTACTGACCTCTGCCTGGGGAGGAATATGAGACTCTGGTTTACCTTTTCTCCAGCTCCCAACTTCAGACTTTAAATGCATTGCAATTTTGAGTATATAGAAGTTACTATAATTTTATTGGTATTGCCAATGTTTTTTTTTTTCAGTTGGCATAAAACTCATTACATCAAAGAGATTTCAGTTGATTTCACAAAACACATATTTTCTCTTGTTTCTGTTTAAATGAAGTAAAGCCAAGATAAAGTCCTGTTGATTTTAAATATTAGTTGTCTATTTCTAGACTGTAAACCATAGTGCTCACCAGGAAACATCTGTGTGCATTTCTCAACTTGTTTTAATAATTGTTAATAGTGGAAACAATTGCTTAGAGTTTTTAAAGGGTGCATGCATGCATGTCTCTCTATGTGGGTCTGTATGTGGGTGTGTATGCATGTCAGGTGTGTATGTGGCTATGTGCATGTCAGGTGCCTGAGAGGTCAGAAGAGGAAGTCAGATGCCCTGCAGCTGGGGTTATAGGTGAGCCATCATTACTTAAGCCCTAACTATTTAAAGATTATAAAATAATCCCCATCTTTGAAAGTCTGTGTGGTTTCCTAGGGCCAGCAAGATGGCTCAATGGAAAAAGATGGTTGCCACACAACCCTAGCAACCCTAGTTAGGTCCCAATCTAGAACCCAAGTTAAAGGTGGAAGTGAAGAAGCAAAGACTTCATACATTTAAAAAAATCATAAATTTGTAGTTCAACCCATGTCTCATTGAATTATTATTACATTTAAGCTAGGTTCTGAGGTGCGAGCTGTGTTCTTTTTATAATCCCCATTTATCTTACATGCAGTGGAGTTCCTTTCATAATAGGTTAAATTAATGTATCTCAGTTAATCTCTTACATTAACATTTTGAAGTTCAGACTGGTCTTGGTTCTAATCAGATACAGGGACAGTGCATGAAGCAGAAGATACAACTTGTCAGTTTGTATCAGGAGTCAGAAAACTTTGTCTGTAAGGGGTACCTGCATTCCTTCAAGAATTGTCCAGATGTTTAGAACTAGAAATCACCAAGTGTTTCCAAATGCAGCACATCTTCATGAACTCCTTACGCATGCATTAGGATGATGATTTTTCTGTTCATTTTTTACATGATTTTAGAACCATATAGATAATCTCATCTGCTTTTTATCCAGGCTGACTTGCTCTCTGTGTTCCCCTCTCCCATTTCTGTTCCCTTCCTTCCCTTTCCTCTCCTCTTATTTCTGTTTATACATGTCCCTCATTTTCTGAACTATACATTAGTTGTAGATAGGATATTCACATTGGCCAATATCTGTGCATACTTTTCACAGGCTTGTGGACGCCCCTTTAAGTCTGGTTTAAAATGTAAGAACATCACATATATCATCACTAGTTTAAAATATATGCCGTACCCATTGCAGACACTTACGTTTCACTAATCGTTTTAGTCTGAGTTCATCCATTCTTCCCTTTCATGGGCTCAACCAGCATTTGCAGAAGACATTTCTCTTTCATACTGGTTAGTCAGAATCAATTCTTCAGCCTGTCCCTGATGACATTGGTATTCTCGAGAGGTAACACCTTTCAGGTTTTGAGATTCCTCAGTTTCTGCTTCTTTTCCTTTGTGAAAGCTTTGAGGACATGATTGTGTGGTAGAAATGCTTTAGGTTAACTATGCCTTTTCTTCAATAAAATTACCTGTATTATTATTATTATTATTATTATTATTATTATTATTATTATTATTATATTTTTGACATAAGCTCTTACAGTCTATTCCAAACTGGTATACCACTGCTATGTAGCCCAGGCTGGCCTCAAGCTCAAGGCATTCTGCCTTTCTCAGCCTCCCTAGTGTTCGAATACAGGCATCTGGGATTACATTGTTGACTACTATTTTATTACTACTGTTATTATAATCAACTTATGCATTAGGCTGTGTTTTAGTTTCATTTTCCATTGCTTTGATAAA
The DNA here is from genome assembly GCF_011064425.1 of Rattus rattus. NCBI lineage: Eukaryota > Metazoa > Chordata > Mammalia > Rodentia > Muridae > Rattus > Rattus rattus. The sequence goes on from NC_046162.1 coordinate 26,719,929, forward strand.
ATACTCTGAGAAATAGCTTAATGAGAACAAGTTCTTTTGGATCATCCTTTCAGGTGATAGTCCCATCACAGCAGGGACAAGCGCAACAGCAGGGGATTGATGGGAATGATCACATGGCATTCATAATCAAGAATGGGATGGTGAACAAGGGCTCAATTTGCTTTCTTTTACGTAATCCAAGATCTTGCCTAGGGAATGGCACCACCCACAATGCAATTCTCTCCCACCTCTGTTAGTGCAATAATTATAATCCTTCTTAAATATGCTTATAGGGCTCATCACCCCGATGATTCCAGATTTTATCAAATTGATAGTTCACACTAACCGTCACAGATGGCTTGCTTTTCAGTCTCTTTTCACTTTCAAAAGTCCGTGATTCGGATCTTACTCAGAGTTCTCAGTGTGGGCCGGGCTAATTTTGGCCCCTGCCTCTTCTCATGAGAAAAGACTCGAAATGTACCATTTTTGCTTCCAAGTTTCTTATCCCCTTAGAAATACCTTAGGTGGAATAGCCAAGTACTCAAGAAACAGCCAAAGGGAATTAATTTTAAGATTTCAACATCTGTCACTCACACCAGTGTCTTGTGTAACCGAGTTGATGATACCATTGGGTATGTGACAAACTATCTTTTCCCACCTTAGCTTGAAAATCTGCCCTCCACCCGAGATGACAAGCCTAGACCCAAATAGTTCTGGTTGCAGGAGTATGTATTTGAACATTTGTAGCTCGCTGAACTAGTTCCTCTGTGTTCTATGGACACAGATTGTATAGTTAACACATTCTTCTTCTTTTTTAAAATTACTTTTTATATTTTCTAAGAAGGATCAATGTAGATGGCTTGATGAAAAACCATTTCCCATTTTTGCATAAAAACTCCTAAACAGAATCGGATGCCATTTGAATGTTGGATAAATACTCCTTAGTTGCATGGGACAACCTATTAGTTTTTGCTACCCCACCCTGAGATATAACTTAGATCCACACTGATAATTGAATTGATTTTTTTTCCTTTTTAATTTATTGTTGGCTTTCAGCCACAGGGAAAGCTGTTTGGTGAGCAGATGGCTGAGACCACGTCTGTCTGTGGCAGTCAGCTCGGTCAACTGCAAAGAACCGCATCGTCTGCTGTTCAACTGGCCTGAGGCACCCAGAAAGGGATGCTTGGCTTTCAGGGTAGATGTGATGGCATTGCCTCATAGTTTAGATAACATTTTCCCTCACGGGGTCAGGTCAGACCCTGCACTCTGATGTCATAAACTTCCAGGCAAGTGGCAGAAATTCGGCACCATGGGATTACTTGCAAGAATCAGCCAGAAGTCTCCAGAATCTGGTGGAGTGAACTGAGTAAGATGCTTAGTAACCTCTTTTTGGAAACAAATTCCGCTTGCTTCATCGAAGAATTGTGAACTTTTAAAATAAGGAGTGACTTTGGAGGTTTATGGATTTGAATGATTTTACAGCCAAGTCCACTGAGTGTGCCTAATTCTCGTCCCGCTGCAGGAACTTCGAGACAGAGGTTCTGTTTATATGAAGTTCCCATGGGCCTTTTAGGAGCACTGGTAAAGGAGTATATTGGAACTGGCTGTTGGCTCCAGCTAAAATCCTTCAACCACAATGGAGGTAAGGATTACCTAGACTGTGTCCAATTCTTGAATGACACATCAGAGATATGAATTTTATAGGCTACACTTTCTGCATCTTTCCTTCAATTCCAACCCCCAAAGATATCCCTCCAAAGCTCTCAGGAAAAGAACTCGTGGTAGGAAATTGCACGTGTGAGTCAAATATAAGAATCCTAATACCAGCTGGCAAGACCCCCATAATACAAAGAAACTCTGCTTGGGGGAACTCATAGGAGTTGGGTCTTATGATGCTGAAGTGGAGGTCTGAGAAGGCACAGGTGGGACTGGAAGTGAAGCCTCTGATTGACAGCCTTTGGTAGTCATGGCATCCAAGACTTGGCTAAAGAGCAACAGTAAACAAGGTGGTCCACAGAACCTAAATCGAACAGCAGCCAATCCAACAGAGAATATGCATCTATTAGGAAGTAGCTGTGGGAACGAGTTCAACTAGTCTGTCTCCCTCCCTCCCTGACTTTGAATCTCTGCAATGTTAACCTGATGTCATCATTCCTTCCTGCTATGGGGCCTGGAGAGTTCCTTGACACTTCCTCTTAGTGTTCATTGGTATTTCCTTCTTTCTCCTTGTTAGGATTGAAATCTGCTCATGGCAACACAATTATCCTATTATCCCGCTTACCAGTTAGCTAGTAACTGCAAGAAAAACAGATCCTCAAGGAGCAAGCTTGACAGTTTAGGGAGACAGAGACTTACAGCCTCCAATTCCTCACTGTCCAGCAGCTTGGACACTGCCAAGTACAGCTGTGTGCTCAGGCTACTGAACCACGGAAACATCAGTAGTAAATGCCCGGTACCTCGCCGCAGGTGGAAGGCACAGATGGTTAGCTGTCACGACACTTGTCCTTGTCAAGAATCACTGTTCTCTTTCTTGTCTCAATATGACCTGTGCTAGCCTAAAAGGAGCTTTGGGAGCTGGCACAGCTGGGAAGCAATGCCACCCAGAGCCTAGCTGGCTGTGTGACTATGCTTACCTTCCTTCATTTTTCCCCTGTCAGTTTCATTGCCTATAAAATAGCAAAATCACACGTGGCAACCAAAGATGTAGGACTAGCAGTAGGACAGCCAGAAGGATGCTCCAGGGTGGAAACTTGCATCCCTGCTGATTCCTGTCTCCTTCACTTTTGGTCCTGGTGGTACTTCTGTGAGATTCCAAAGGTCGGAGGAAGCGTTTGATGTTTTGGTGACAGCATGACTAGTAATGTCTAAGGTATCATAAAGTTTATAATGATATTAATTTCTTTCATGAAACAGTCACGTATTCATTGTCCCTTACATAATGTACCCCACTCCCCATCCATGAGTGCACCCACACAGTTTATAAATCCAGGAAAGAAGGATGTAGGCGGGCTTTATATTCACTGCTTGTTTCTTGGGATCCCTAGGATTATTGACAAAATGCTAAAGGGCTATAAACAAGTCCAGAAGATTGTGGTCCTAGAAGAGGGGAACCTAGGGCATTTCTAGGCTACCTACAGCCATCAGTAAAGTTTTTCAGAGCTATGTGACCCCTGAATCTAAATCTGAGACATTTAAGAGGTTTGGACAGTTTCTAATCCCCCATAGTTTATGTCTGGATGTGCTAAAGGAAAATGTTTCTCTGAGATCCAGTCATAATAATAAGCTCTCCAGAACAATTTACAATGCTGGGATTTAAAAAAAAATACACAAGAACCAGAAATGAGGTGCCATTTCTGAATCTCTGTACTCAAGAGGCTCAGACAGGAGGATTCTGAAGTAGAGACCAACCTGGATGATGCAGTGAGACGGTCTTAAAAGAAAATTTCTGTATTGTGGGACACTGGACTGTCCCGGACATCCAGGCATCCACCTGAGACAGTAGGTGTCTCCCTGTTCCCTAATAGATTCCTGGCCTGGAACACATGAGCAGACTCCTCATGTAGGTCATGAATATCAGAACAGAGCTCTCCATGCTAATGAGGTATCTAGATGTCCTGAGGGTTTAGCCAATAAACTTCCTTTTTCAGACATTCCTTCTTGCAAAAGGTATTTAATCACTGGTCCACTCTGAGGAGGTGGTATGCTCCCATTTTCTCCAATGAACAATCAATAAACAGTTTGGAACCAAGGACTGTCTCTTCCATGACCAAGGATCTGCCATGGGGAGCATGGAACAGACCGCTTACAGAGCTGCAGCCTAAGTCTCCTGCAGAAGCCCGCTCTGTGCTCCCAGACAACTGTTGCTAAGCTAAGGACAATCATAAATGTGCCAAGCTGGAGTCCCCATCCCCCCAGCCCTGGTCTTCATCCTTATCCAGCGTCATAGGCTCATGGGCCCCCAACCCTTTGCTCTTGACTCCTCTGTGTGGTTTTTCAGTCATGACTGAATGCCTGGGAGCTTGGGAACCCCAGCTTCAACCTTCCACATCCTAGGCTGCTGTTTCCCACATCCTGAGTGGTGTATTTGCTCAAACCCAGCACTCAACAGTAGCAGCTCATGGTAAATGTAGTTTAGTGTTTCGCGTCTGCCCAGTACCCCAACAGCGTGGCAAAACATGGACCCAAATTGTAAGAAGTATTTTGTCATCCATACATACCCTCTCCTGTAACACAGCCAGCCTTGCTAATGAGATACAGTCATGTTTTTTCTAGGTCATTTCTTCCCACCTCACTGGTCTAGGGGTACACCTGGACCATGTCTGGCCAAAGAAGGAGTTTCTCCTGCCTAGGACACAGAGCTTCTGTTTGTTAGATCTGGGTGAACATGCAGCTGTGTGGGGATATGGTTTTGGACAGCTGCCATGTTGGACAATGATCAGCATGCTGAGAGACAGACACAGAGTCAGGGAGTGGGGGCATAGAGTCAGGAATGGGAAAGAGGGAGGGGGAGTGGCAAAGGAGAGGGAGGCAGCTTCTTCTACTGATCTCATTCTGCAAGTCTGGAATCTTCCCATGTAGAGCTTTCTTTTGAGCTCCATGCATCCTTCCACCCAACCTGAACCTTTTCCTGAACCAGCCAGGAGAGACTTCTCTTCTTCTGGCATCGAGCCAGTCCTTAATTAAGACAAAAGACTTCATGCAGTAAGTCATGGCGCCATCTCCCCCCCCCCCGAAAGGGCTCGCTCTCCCCTTCATCCTTCCAACTGGCATTTATCTAACCTAAACTGGACAGCAGTGTGGAGCAGTGTCCCAGCCCAAGGGATGCAGTGATGAGCAAATATATTTGGAGATTTGAAATTTTTTCAAGTGTGAAATGGTTGAGAGCCTGGTTCAGGGAGGAAGCAGCACAGTGGCTGTCACTGGCTATTTGAAAAGCAATGATAAGAGGAAGGAATTAGAGTTGGTGTCTCTCTTGCCAGAGGGCATTAGAAAGCTTATGGGTAGAGATGCAAAGGGGGCAGATTGGGAATCAGCTCTTCCGGGAGTTCAGCAATGAGTAAAGATGGAGGGGTGGTGCAGTTTGGGTATTGTTTAACTGTTCCCTATTGATTCCTGGATGGAAAGCTTGTGTCTTTCTAGTTTTGGAGATCTGGTACCTTTAAGGTTGGGGGGGGGCGGCAATGGGGGAGGGTGGGGGAGAGGAACACCCATAAGGAAGGGGGGGAGGGAAGGGATGTTTGCCAAATGTACATAAGAAATACTCAAGTTAATAAAAAAAAAAAAAAAAAAAAAAAAAAAAAGAGGTGGAGCTTGGAGGAAGGTCCTCAAGTCAAGAGGGAGAACACTCTTTACGAGTCCTCATAGCCTATGGTAAAGTTTCAGGAGAATGAGTCACAAAAACCAGCAGTGGTACCTCCTAGTCTCCCTTTTCTCGATTCTGCATGAGTGACCCCCATTATTGCCCTCCACCATGTCCAGGTACCACTAGCTAGAGCCACTGAAGGTGAGTGAAATCAATTGCTATGCTTCGCAACTAGCCTGCCTCAGGCATTCATTCCGTGCCAGTGGCAGAAAGCCTGCCTTGAGCTTTGCTCTTTTTTCTACCCTGGAACAGAATGGTGGGTGTTCACAGGTCTGAGGGGTAGAGAAAGGATTTGTTGAACATTGAGATGAAAGGGTCACTTGGACTCTACCCCAAATTCCTGCTTGGAGAGCTCACTGCAAACCCTTATAGCTTGAGGGATTTTTGGAAGGCTGTTTAGCTTCTCTGGGATGGGTTTGCCATCTTTGGACACTGGGACAAGACACAGGTTATAGTTGTGCAGGGCTCAGTGAGAGCCTGGTTGGAAGAAGGTCCCAGGAATCAAGGCCTTCCTTGTTCTATTTCAGAAGAGGCTCTGCTTTCCATGATGCATTGCTTCCTCGAGCTCTGCTGCCCCACTCAGGGATTTTATTTGCTTTAAGCAACGGCAGTCCATGGAGACACAAGAGAATGCATCCTGTTCACCTTGCTTAGCATAGGGCAGTTCTGCAGAGAAGGTTCTGAGATGTCACAGGGAGTCCTAGCTAATGGTTGTCATCCTGGATCTGTGTGAGAGACGCTCCTTTAAAATTAAACAACCTGTCACAGGAGACACAGATGGGCACACAGACACACGCATGAGTTCCCATGGACCGTACCTAAGTGGATGCTCGTGGGATGCAGTGACAATGGTCACATGTGGCTCTGACCTCCATACCTGACTCATTTTCCCCTCAGAATCAGGGGAATGAATGAAGAACTGGCTTGTGGGATGAGTCACAGAGACAGCCAGAATGAAGGGCAGGATTCAGTCTCTCTGGGGATCTTTATTTATAGCCCTGGCTGTTCAAGAGGGAGTCGGAAATCATTCCCAAGGAGTCCTACCAATGAAGAGTGATTGGATAACCGAAAGATGTCATTCCCACTGCTGTGCTCTCTTGCAGGCAAGTGCCTGTTGCTCTAGGAGCTGGAACCTGGAGAATTGCTGTGTCACTCCAGGGTGGTGAAGCCAAGGGTAGAAACTGAGCTGACTGTCTTCCAGCTGCTCCTTTATCAGCTGTTGAGCCCCTGTCCCCAGGGTCCAGGCAATCTCTATGATAATCTGAGCAAATCTTTCCCAAACCCAAACAATAGAATTTTTCTAGGCTGACAGAGGCCACTGATCAGGAGGGATGCTGTTTTGATTCAAAATGACACAGTTTAATCCCACATCCAGATGCCCTACCTCTGTCCTGCTTCTGTAAGAAACAGAACACGTGACATGGGACCTGTCCTGCTTTCCTGAGGAGGTGGTGCCTTTTTGCTGAGTTTTATATGTGTGTGTGTGTGTGTGTGTGTGTGTGTGTGTGTGTGGTGTGTGTTGGGAGGAGGTATACATATATGTGTATACATGTAGGCAGAGGCTAGAGAACAACCACATCTGTTATTTGTACCTGCCAATGACTTTATTTTTTGAGACAGGGTTTCTCATTGGTCTAGAACTTGCCAAGTAGGCTGGGCTAGCTGATCAGTGGGTGCTTGTCTCAGGTCTGGATTCATAAATGTGTGCTACCATGGCTAGCTTTTCTTTTATTTGGATCCTGGGGATGGAACTCTAATTTTTGTGCTTTTAAGGCACGCTCTTTGCTGAATGTGCTGTCTCCCCCATCCTCTGTCAGATGTTGAAGGATGCTAGAAGACCAGGAGTGGGCTGTTGAGCATTGAGCATTTTGGGTAGGCCCTGGGCCTCACACATTATGACTCATAAGTGCTTAGGACTCTTCCTGATACAGGCGGTGCTCAAGAGGTTAGCTCAGGGAGGGACACATGTGTCATCTTGTCAACTTCTTAGTTACAAAGGCCTCATAGCTCCAGCTCTTAGGTAGGGTATATAGGACAGAGAAAACAATATTCTCTCAGGACACAGCCCAAGGTTCTACTCTTGCCTATTCCACCATAAGACCTTTGACAGATCACCCAATCCCTGCAGCCTCATTTTGTTCATCTATAAAATGGAGAGTCATGGGTACCTATTGATTTCTGAGGATCATGGCAAAAATTAAAGATGACGCCAGCATGGGTAGCTCACTATAACACATGCTGCCTAAGAGGAGTGAGATGCCACTGTCATCCAGTAACACTTTGGTTCATCGATTGCTGTGATAGTTATCGTTCACTGTCTACTTTACAAGATGTAGAATTGCCTAGGAGACAAACTTCTGGGCATGTTTATGAGGGAGTTTCTTGACTGGGCTAATTGAGTTGAGAGGACCAACTCTAATTGTTGGTCCTGGACTGAAGCTAAAGAGGAGAGAGAGAGAGAAAGAGAGAGAGAGAGAGAGAGAGAGAGAGAGAGAGAGAGAGAGAGAGAGAGAGAGAGAGAGAGCGCGCGCTGAGTACCATTTATTTACTATGGTTGTACTGTGATTAAGTGCTTTATGCTCCCACTGCCATGCCTTCCCCACCATGATGGACTATATTCCCAACTATGTATGTTATCTTAGTGATGAGAAAAGACTGCTCAGGATGTGCATGCTCTTCCCTCTTCATTGCTGTTAGTTGGTTCATATGTACCATGAACTGTGTTCTGAGCAAGGACAGAAAACTCTTGGACTGGCCACAAACTGCTCAGTGCAAGCTTCAAGCTGTGACCCTGGACCATGACTTTGGCTGCAAGCCATGAACATGGCTTAGGCAACACTCTGCTACTTACTCTGGACTGTTGATCCCAATGGGTCACTCTGAGCCTGTTAGCCTTGACCTAGAGATCACCCTGGCATTCGGACTTGCCTGGCAGTTTCCTCCTTTAATTTTAGGACCTAATGAAACCATAGGATCCTGGCCATATCATCTGAAGATACCTAAATTCACTCATCTGTGGTATAGGACACTCAACTCACTCCTTGTGTCTTAAGGTTGTTCCCAAGGAAGAATAGAGGGCCAGGAAGGTAAACTCTAGGGAAAAGGGAGAATCAGGAGGTGGAGAATAATCACCTTCCCAAAAGCAAATCAATATTTTTTTCTCAAAAGAATATAAGAATATATAGAGATGTATATATGAATATACGAATATATATATATTCAGGATCTCATGTAGCATAGGCTGGCCTCAGACTTGCTAAACAGCTGAGGCTATGTAGTTGAGCATGATCTATCTTCTGATCCTCAGTTTCCACCTTCTGAGTGCTGGGACTATAGTCATGTATCACTATGTCCAATTTATGTGGTTCTGGAGACCATACCCAGGGCTTTGTACATGCACAAGTAGTTTCCCTATGGAGTCACATGCTCAGCCAGAGACTAATCACTTTAATGACATAATGCCCATTATTTGCCTTCAGGGTTTCAAAAACCCTTTATTTGGGCTCTTCCTAGACCGAGAAGAATACAGTAATTCTAGCTCAGGTTTTGTGCTAGGCAGATCTGAACTTACAACATGGCTTGGCTCCTGGCTACTTTGGGCAGCCTTGGGTGAGCTGTATCACCTTTGGGTCCCTGCTTACAAAGTGGAGTTAGTGTGGGACCTGCATTATAGAGTAAGGAGAGTCTTAAACAGGTTCATGAATCTAAGCGTCTAGTAAAGAATCACGATTGGATTCCATTTTTGGCCCTTGTGGCTGCGTGCTTGTCAAGAGGATTTGATGAGATGAAGGATTTGAATCCTTCAAGCTAGAGACCATGGTGCTGACACAGAGCATGGAAACAATCATTTTTTTTCTCTCAGTTTTTGGAATTTGATGGATGTGCTGTTGGCTTGGGTGCATAGCAGCCAGAGAGTCTGAGGGCTCCCTAAGGACAGCCTCCTGGGGCAACATTCCAGTTTGGTGCAGTGTGAAGGAAGGGGTTCAGAATGAGTCCTTCTGCTGCCCAGGGCCTTGCATAGCCAACAGCTTTGCTGGGTTCTTCTGTCTTATAAGGGTGACTTGATAAGGAGATGTGTGACATGTAGTGTCAGATGTGATGTCTTTATATGACAACTGTTTCCTAGGATGCAAAGCTCTGGGTTGCCTGAGGGTGAGTGAGCTGAGGTATGATACAGGGCCAGGCATCGAATCCCAGTGAATGATTCAGCCCGACCTGTTCTAGCACATCTACAGTATTTTCAGAAAAGCATTTTAAGCAGACAAACTGACCTTCAGACACAGTCTCAGGCTTACTCCAAAGGTCTTCCACCCCTTAGGGGAAGAAAACATGGAAAATTCTAGAACAGGTTCAGAATGGGGAGCTGCTTTCTACTGGCTGGTAAATATCCCAAACAAGCATCAGATCCCAAGGATGAAAGGAAGGATGGGAAAATTCATTAAAAAAAGAGGTTATACTATATAGAAAGTCATGTAGAAAAGACAAAGAGGCCTTAACTCTATCCCACCAGGTCTCTCAACTTCTGCAGATTTCCCCAGGATCCCAATTGTTATAGAACGTTAAGACACCCTACATGGCTCTGCCTTCCCCAAATGGTAGGTATCTTAAGCACCTGCCACCTTCCACATTCCACCAGATTGTATATACAGCCATGTGCTAATATGGACCCCTCTGTTAGATCCAAGGGACGGACTCTGTGTGTTTTCATTCACACACGACAATCTTGTTCTTATTTGCTTATGGCTTAGGGATAGCCATACAGTCCACTTCTGGCCAATGGGACCTGAGTCACAGTCTTTTATAATGTTCTGGAAAATTTTTGCTTCCAGAGGAGAGAAAGGCATGGCTAGAGATATTCTGATCCTTTTTGTTGTACATCATCATATAAGGACATAGGGTTTGAGGCTATGGCAGCTGCTTTGCCAGCCAAGGTTAAAGCAAAAAGCATAGAGAAGTAGACTCAGAGCTTTGGTATTCTCAAACCCCGTTCTCACCCTGTAGTCACCAATATGTTGACTTTTGATAAATAGAGCTACAGAATTCCATATTCACACCTGTCCCAAAGCAGCTGAACTGATACATGGAGAAACCTTTCCTTATTTGGCCCTCTCTCTTTCCTTCTTTTCTGTCTTAATTCAAAAGACTCAAAGCACTTATCTGTAGGGTCAGGACAATATAAGTGTAAGTGTATAAAAGAGGCTAGTTGGAGACTGGGAGTCTCTTGTCAAAGAGTGCCTACAGCTGGTGGGGTCGATTCTGACTCTGGAATGCTACGCCATGAAACCAGATGTTTTTAGATTTTAGAAGAAACCAGAAGCTAGATATTTTGTGTGGTGTCTCCCAGTTTTGAGGTGCATGTTTAAATTATCATGGAAGAGGTACTATGGGCACCAAACCAACACGTCCATGCCCTGTTAGCTTAAAGATCACAGTTGTACTTGGCTTTATCTGCCTAATTCCAGACCCTTTGCCATAGACTTCTTCCATCTAAACTATGTCTCTGCAAAATAAAGTAATAGGACAAACAATAGTGGGTTGAAACCATGACTCACAACAAGCCGTGTATCTGTGCAAATTGCTGAGTAACACAATGGGTTGGAGGGAACGTATCTCTATTCCAACATTGCTGCGACCAAGTGACTGACAAGCAACTTGAGGAAAGAAGGGATTCTTTTGACTCACAGTTCAAGGTTATAGCCTACCATGGAAGGAAGGCATGGAAACAGGAGCTTGCTTGACGTATCTGGTCACTTTGCATCCATAGTCAGGAGATAGAAAGAAATGGATGCTGGAGTGCAGCTCTCTTTCTCCTCCATATTCAGTCTGAGATCCCAGCTTATGGCACGGTACCACCCACATTCAATAGAGGTTGTCTTGGTTAGGGTTTTACTGCTGTGAAGAGACACCATGACCAAGGCAACTCTTACCAGGACAACATTTAATTGAAGCTGGCTTACAGGTTTAGAGGTTCAGTCCATTATCATCCAGGCGGGAGGATGACAACATCCAGACAGGCATGGTGCAGGAGATGCTGAGAGGTCTACCTCTTCATCTGGAGGTCACTAGGAGGAGACTGGTTCCCATGTGGTTAGGAGGAGGGTCTCATTGCCCACTCCTACAGTGACACACTTCCTCCAACAAGATCATACCTACTCCAACAATGCCACACCTCCTAATAGTGCCTCTTCCTGGGCCAAGCATATTCAAACCACCACAGAGGTCTTCCCACCCTAGTCAAACCTCTCTGGAAAAAAACCCCTCATACCAATACCCAGAGCTATGTTTCCATGAACCTAAACCCAGCCAAATTGTCAATGAAGATTAACTACAGCAGCCATGAAGCTAGGACATTGAATGCATTTTCTAGGACTTTTCTGTTTTATACAGCTTTATCAGTGCCAAGAAGACACATAGTATTTTTTTTTTTTTACTAGAAAAAGGAAAACATTCCCAGAGAATGTAAAGACACTGCAGTAAGAGGCCTGTGTTGAAGGGCTATGTGTGTCAACAGTATTTTAGTGAGAAAGTTCAACCAGGTCTCTCTAAGGAAGGCCTGGGTAGCTAGGGACATGATATCCCCTTACCCAAATGAAATGTCCTCTGACCCAGGAACCTGGCTCCCAAGAGGGGCTAAGCAGGTTGTCTAATTTAACCCTGTCCGTTATAAAACTGGAGACCGTCAGGTTTGCCTCTGGGTCACCAAATGAAGTCTTCAGAATCCCTTGATGACACTGTGCATCAGAGAACAGCTAATAGGAACTTCATGGAGAGCACCATGGACAGCACAGTGATGGTTCTCGATGACAAGAGAGAATGAGTCACCAACAGCTCCAGGAATGTGGAAGGAAGGAATGCCAATGAATCTGTGAATAGTGGGTGCAGTTCTGACACCAAAGAAGGCAAAGGGCAGGTATTAGTTGTCATGGAGGAAGAGTGGGGGTAGGGGGACACAGCTCCCCTATATGGTTACAGAGTTTGAGCAGCTTGTGGCCATATGATGCAATCATGGTGAGCTGGAATAGTGAAGAAAATGAAGATTTTTTTTCCACTGGGAAGGAATATTATATGCAGGAGCTGGAGGTGAATCCTTCTTGAGGGGCAGGAGAATAGTTTTGACAGCTTCTAGAAACTCTGTCAGGCTCTGGGCTTTTAATCATGGCTATAGGAGGTGACAGGTACCAGTGGATATGAGCACTTCTGAAAGCACCCTGGAAGTATCAGATGGAGCATTATATAGAGGTTCATGGACAACTTGGCTATGTCTAGAGGACAAGTCAAAGTTGCTAAGGAGCACAAGAATACATCTGTATTGGTCACGTGTCGCTGTGGCAAGGTGACTGAAAGAAAAGACATGTAAGAGGTAAGATTTATTCTGACTCAGTTTCAGGGGCTTCAATCCATGGTCATTTGTTGCTTCTGGGACTGTGCAATGTGAGGCAGAACATTGTGTTAAGGGGCATGTGGTAGAGCATACTGGCTTCCTTGGTGGTGTACAAAAGGGATGGGAAGATGGAGAGAGGGGAGGAACAGAGAGGAAGATGAGGAGAGGGAGGAAACAAAATAGACCTTTAGAAATCCAAGTAACCTGGGGCTGGGGATTTAGCTCAGTGGTAGAGCGCTTACCTAGGAAGCGCAAGGCCCTGGGTTCGATCCCCAGCTCCGAAAAAAAGAACCAAAAAAAAAAAAAAAAAAAAAAGAAATCCAAGTACTCGACAACTCACTTCCTCCAACTAGACATCACCCATTCAGGTATGACCTCATTAATGATGTGTACGAAGTTCTTGTGCTATAATCAAGACTCATCATCACCATCTGAGGGCCAAATGTCCATTTTACACTGAGACTACAGTGTTTTCAAAGTTAGTGGAGTCATGGCACCAGCGTAGTAAGTTGTTCAGAAGACAAGATTTCTCTCTCCATAAAACAACAAGTACTAAGGTCAAAAGCCAACAGCTCTATGTACTTCTTGGTGCTTTGTTCTCTAGAGAGGGCAGCAGGAAACAATCATCAAGAACACAAGCCTTACCATCTGCTGGTATCGTCATTCATCAGTGTAAATCAACTTTAACATCAGTGTAAAGATAAAAGCTGGTGAAACTATGTCCACCATGGTCACCACCATAGTGGGCAACATTTGTAACCGTATGTGGATGCAGGGGTTTTATGCTAAGATGGGAACAGTGAAATTACCAAAGCTTGCTGTGAGCAGGGTTTGGTATTAGGGATGGAGATCTGGAGGAAGAAGAGCATGCAAAAGAGGACAGAGGAAGATGTTGAGACAACATCCTCACTAGAATTGTCTCCCAGTGGGCCTCTGTGGCAAAATCTTTAGTAGTTACAGACCAAGGCTAGTGTTGAATAGTCCCATTCTGGCCCTGTCTGCAGCTGACATGACTAAGTTTAAATGTCATGTGTTTGCTGTCAGCAATTTTAGCTGTGTGCTCCTTTCTGAAGAGAGTTATGAGTGGTGAACCACTACATCCTGTACAGAGTCCATATCCTGAATTCACAGTAGGCCTTTTTGCTAATTATTTGTGAAACTGTCACTTAGCACCTTGGGCTAATTCTTGGCTACAGCTGTTGGACAAAGTCAGTGAAATCCATCGTGAGATGATTGAGAAAATGTGACAAGATTGCAGATCTCAGATGCAAACAAACTACGCTTCAATCCGTATCAATACTCAACTGTGATGGTTAATCCTGCTTGTCAACTTGACATACTCTAGATCCATATGGTGTAAAAGCCTCTGGACATGCCCATGAGAGACCACCTTGACTAGGTTGATTGAGGTAAGCAGAGCCACCCTAGGGCAACCCCACTTCCTTGGCTTGGGTCCTGAACTTTATGGAAAGGAGAAGGGCTAAATAGCAGTTCCTTGATGAGGTCTTCTCATCAATGGCGCGTGCACATGCCATTTTTTCAATACCCTTTATGCCCTTTTACCTTTTGACTGACTATAATCCTGGAAAGGTGATATTCATGCCTATGTCCTTGATAATGGTGATCCAATGTTCAGCTCAGATACATTGCTGTTATCTATTTTAGTGGCCACAGATCACATGATACCACTGTGAGAACACTGGATTGTGTACCATGGTCCCAAAATGCTTTTCACAGATCACCTCTCTTCAGCTCCACAACAACACAACGAAGCTAAAACTTCTGTTCCTCCCTTTTATAAATAAGAGAGTCGAGTGTATCACTAAGCGACAGCATATGCCTAGAATATATGATGCTCTGGTTTCACCCCCAGCACCGCTCCCAACCCCTCAAAACACATTTTACAGATAAAGAAATCAAGATGCATTGAAGATACCGCACTTCAGATTTTATAGCTAGGAAGTTTTGAAAAGAAGTTGGTATTTAAACTCAGGCATAAAGACTCCTGAGTCAAAAAGTATTCATTGAATGACCCCATGTAGTTCATGGTAGAATGGAAATAGATCCCTGGATGGTTCCTTACCTTAGAGATAAGAATATCTGCTGTCTAAAGAGAAGTGCTGAGAAATTTGGGGAACTTAGAAAGAAGGAATACTTACACATAACTCCTGGATAAAATATCCTCTATAGCATTCTAGGTTAGATTTTTTCCCATAGATCCATCCATCCATCCATCCATCCATCCATCCATCCATCCATCCATCCATCCATCCATCCATCTATTGCATGTGTACATGCATGTTTGGGTACATGTGTGTTCACACAGATGCTAAAGATCAGCCTCCATTGCTTTTTCCTCAGGAACCATCTTCCTGGTTTCTTTTTGAAACAGGGTCTTTCATTGCCCTAGAGATTGCCAATTTGGCTAGGCTGCCTGGTCAGAGCACCTCAGGGAGCCACATTTTTGGCCTTCTCAGCTCTGGGTTGGCAAACACGTGGCACTACTGTGTCTGTGGTTTTTATGTGGATTCTAGATACCAATCAAGCGTGCTCACATCCAGTATAGTGAGCGACAAACACTGTGCTGACTTAGCTATTCCTCACAGGCCCTGCTTTTCATTTTGCCAAAGAAATGTTGCAGATAATAAGCAGTGATCTTCATCTTTGATCTCAGTATTGAACCAGAAGACAGGAGGAAACTTTCTAGTTTAGCAGCTGATCAGAAAAGACTTTCTGAAGAGACTCACTTTGGTGCAAGAACAAGTCCTTGGCAAGTCCACCCTGAGATTCAGGTCTAACTGTGTCTGAACAGAGAGGAAATTCTGTTCATCAGTGCAGAAGGCACAAGGGTAATTCGAGGGGAGGATTGTAGAGCCACAAAGAGTGAACTAATCAGGCGGGCTATGTTATGCTGTGTGTAATCACCCCCCAGACTGCCATTGGACAGTCATCAGTGAATTTGAAAACTTCAGCATAGATTTTTCACATCTCACACAGCCCCGGCTGCCCTTGAGCTTGCTATGTAGCCAAGAGTGCCCTTGAATTCCTGGTCCTCCATCCTCCATATCTCAAGTACTGAGGATACAGGTCTGTATCCATCATTCTTAGTTGATGTGCTGCTGGGAATTGAACCCAGAGCCTTGTGCATCCAACCAACCAATTGAGCCACACCCACTACCCCACAAATAGAAAACGGAGAAAGGACTGTTTCTCAGGACCTGTGGTGAAATGAGATTAACAAGGTAGATAATAGGAGCCACCACCCTAGGAAAAACCAAAGATCTTAAGGACCATTTGAGACTTTGCTGCATCCCAGAGCCCAGGGTTCAAAGCACCATCACTGAAATTGTGAGTTTTTCAGTGAGGTGAAGGTCTATCATTGGTAACATTTCTAAGATGTTGTAACGATTCTGAGCAGAAGTGAAGAAAGAGTAAGAAGACATTTCTTGAGGGCCAACCCTCTGCAAGGCATCCCTGGGTCAGACAGGGGGAACTTTCTTTTTAACGATTTATTTATTTATTTATTTATTTATTTATTTATTTATTTATTTATTGTTTTATATGTTCATTGGTGTTTCTGTGCATGTGTGTCTGTGTAAAGGTGTCAGATACCCTGGAACTGGAGTGACAGACAGTTGTGAGCTATCATGTGGGTGCTGGGAAAAGAAGCTGGCTCCTGTGGAAGCACAGGCAGTGTCACTAAGCGCTGAGCTGCCTCTCCAGCTACGACAGGGAGAACTTTAAAGCTGACCTGTAGGACTGCTCCTCTCATGGACTCTGCTTGGAAACCCCTCTCTCTTCCACCACCTGCTCACCAGTTCCTGCAGGAATCAACCCAGCCGATTCCTCCCACAATAGAACTTCAGTGAAGGACATTTCCTTTCCTTACTTTTCCTGGTCAAAACTTCCCAATTTTAAAAGCTGTAGGGTGTCTTTAAGAGTAATCTGAACTCAGACTTGTGAAGAAACCTTCTTTCTGGAACTTTCTTGCTGTTGGACTTATTACAAAGCCCTTATAATTTAAGAGTAGCTCTCATTTTGGTTTATGTCTCTGAAATGGTTTCTATGTGCCTGTCACTGTATACATGACCAGACACAGGATAAGTAGAGTTATTATCTATGGGTCGCTTTATCAGCCTAGCATGGTGCTTGGAAGTCTATAGTTTTTGAGTGAACACAAAACTCTGTATGCTGTTCCTGGGAAGCTTAGCTGTGTCATGAATAGGCCTTAGAAAAAGATAATTTGCCTGCTTGTAAGAAACCTCATCACACCTAGCTACCACCTTAGAAATAATTTAGATAAATCAATTTTAATAAGGGCCTCCTATTTGAGACTTCACTTCGTGGC
This sequence comes from Rattus rattus, assembly GCF_011064425.1. Classification (NCBI taxonomy): domain Eukaryota; kingdom Metazoa; phylum Chordata; class Mammalia; order Rodentia; family Muridae; genus Rattus; species Rattus rattus. Next base: position 26,736,999 of record NC_046162.1, read on the forward strand.
TTGCCCCAATTGGGGCTATGTGGGTTTTCCTGTGTGGGACTTAGGAGGAAAGTATGTTTTATAAGGGGAGTTTAATTAACCCACAGGAGTCAGAGGCAGCACAGACAAGCATATTGAAAATAAGGAATTTGGGGACCAAGAGGAAGCTTTCTCAGTTTCTTTAAGCAGGAAACAAAAGCTGCCATCTTCAACTGTCCATGAAATCATTAAGACCATGGTATCTTTCTAAGACTTCAGGGAAAGCACACTGAAGTGGTGAGGGGTATAGCTCTCTCTGGTGAGTCCAGCATGAGAAACCAGGCCAGAGATAGAGTCAGACAGCAACTATGGGAATTAATGACCCATGTGGCGACAACCCATGTGTAGACAACCCATGTGTAAATACACTTCTCCTTTACATCTCATGTAAAACCTCTCATTCCATCTGAAGCTTGCCTGCTGTACTCACTGACTTTTTCTTCAGAGTTCACTTCTGGTTGTGCCACTACATCCCACAAGGTTACATAACGAAGAGAGCAAAGCAAGCGATTGAGACAAATTTCATAAGAAAACAAACGAAAAACCCAGTTTCAAATGTTAGGTTTGTCTTGGCTCCAACCAGCTGACAGCTTTGTACTCACCGAAGGTGTTCATTCCAAAGAGAATTCTGTTTCTGAGACAATCCTGAAGATTCCCTGTTGCCACGAAGCTAAGACCAACCCAGGGTTAGGTCCGCAGAGATGTCCTGTAATGTCTGCTGTCCCCCCAATGTTCTTTGTTTCCCTCTAAGTGAACTTTGCTGTTAGGTTGCAGAAACACTCTCTTGGTTAATGATTGGACACAAGCATCGATGGGAGGAAACACTACCCAACTGGTTGTTTCTTTAGTAGGTCCTAAGAAAATAGGACTTCTGATTCAAGAGTCAGGGGTGATCTATTCTATGCATGGTTTGATGGGTAAAGAAGTTGATGATAAGAGAGGTGAAATGACTTGCCCAAAGCCACACAGCTAGAATACGAGAAACTAGTGCTTTACCTGGGGGTTGATTAGCTGACCCTTTCACAGGGGTCACCTCAGCTCATTGAAAAACACAGACATTTACTTTATGATTCATCACAGTAGCAAAATTACAGTTAAGAAGAAGCAATGGAAATAATTGAATGGTTGGAGATCACTGCAATATAAGGAACTGCATTAAAGTGTTGCAGCTAGGAAGGTTGAGAACCACTGAGCTAGGTAAGTTGACCTCAGAGCAACACAGCCTGGGCTTCCTGTCACTGAAGGTCTATCTCCTTGTTTACGTAGAAATGGTAACATTGTGTATTTCCTTTCCTTTCTTCTTTATTTCATTTATTTCTCTCCTCTCCTTTCCTCTCCTCCACTCCCCTCCCCTTTCTCTTCTCATCTCACCTTCTTCCCATCTCTTTTTTGAGACAGGGTCTAATGTAGCCCACAGAGTAGGTAAAATGCCCTTGAACTCCTGCTCTTCCTGTCTCTTCCTCCCACGAGTTGGGATTACAAGATTACACCATCATAGCTGACCTGTATTGCATTTTTCAACTCAAGAGGTTTTGGAGCATATTGGATCGAGTGTCTATTGCTGACTTCTTGACTAAGGCTGAGCCACTTGAGGGAGTCAGGGCTTGCTCACAAATACTGGCAAAGCAAGGTTGTGTTGAATATTAGAGGACTGGCTGCCAGACTAGGTACAGAGGGGTGTTTCCTCAGGTCTTGGTAGAAATGTCCAAATGACAAGGATAAGAGTTTGTATAAGAAAGAAATCACAAAGACTATGGCAGCACGCATAAGATCTGCACAGGTTTAAGCCAGATGAAGTCCAGCACTGAGACAGGAAAGTGGACATGGGGTTCTAACCGCAATCAAGAGACAATTTCTAATAGATATTCCCAGACAAAGGGGAAGTAACTAGTTTTCTCCTGTGCCCAGGAGTAGTTGGCCAACAAAAAACACACTCTATGCTTTTTATTTTATTGTGTACTTTTTGTTTTGTTTTGACTTTTTTGTCTTATTGATCTCTCACTTGTTTGTTTTGGCTTTCAGTTTTATGTTTTTTTTTTTTTTTTTTGTTTTTGTTTTTTTGGAGCTGGGGACCCGAACAGGGCCTTGCACTTGCTAGGCAAGCGCTCTACCACTGAGCTAAATCCCCAACCCCTGGGTTTTAATTTTTGTTTGTTTGTCTTGAGAGAGACAGAGTTTGGCAGGTAGGGAGGTGGGTAAAAGCTGGGGCAAGATGGGTAAGGGGGAGGCATGATCAAAATACAAAATATTTTATAAAATAAAATATAAAAGTTTTAAATTAAAATCAATCAATCATGCAAATAAGAAACTGAAGTCTAACACTGTAGAACTCTAATATAGAAATCTAATACTGTTTCTAATTGCTATAATTATTCTCACGTCACCATCAGTTTGCTCCAACTCTTCCTCAGGGATCTGAAGAAGTTCCTGGATTGTCAGGTAGGTATGAGTGACAGATGGGAGGTAGACTGGAGGTGTGGGGAAGGATTCTCAGGAGGGCAATGTGCTTGAACTCCATGGACAGGTGTTAGGGAAACGTCAGAAGGAGTGACAGAATGGAGCAGGCTAGGTTCATGCCGCTCCAGCCTGCAGGTTGGAACTCTTAGGTCTTTACCTATGCAAAAACAGACTCCTTACAGGACAAGGTGGAGAGTGTCAGCCTGTTCATGCCTAACTCTTCCTCAGTCTGTGGTGTGCAGGGCCCCTAAAAGTGCCCGCTTAGGAGTCAGGAAGCACTGTTCGGTTTCTTCCTTCCGCCCCCTACCCCCATCTTGTGTGTGAGTATGAAATATGTGTACTGTATATGTTTGTATGTTGAGGTGTACAGTGTGAATCAGCATGTGCCTGTATGTATACACGGAGGCTCAAAAAAAAAAAAAACAAAAAACAAACCAAGCTCAGTTGTTTTCAAGAGTCAGACCATGCCCTTTCAAACAAGACAGCATCTCATTGGCCTGGAACTCACCAAGTTTGGCTGGTGCACAAGCTTCAAGGCTTCCTGGTTCAGCCTCCCTAGTACCCCACGAGGGCTGTAGGGATTGCATTCAGGTCTTTGCGCATGCCTCAAATTTTACTGACGAGGCTGTCATCCTAGCCCCATTGACTCTCTTTTATCAGCCGTGTGATTCTGGGAACTGTCACTCAGTTCCCTCTTGCATTGGGTTTCTCAACAATACAATAAAACCTGCTATATTGATTTGGTGTAAAGGTCCGAGACTCAGAGCACAGTGCCTGGCACAGAGAAAATGAATAAAAGAGGGAGCTGGCACAGCACCACGGAAAGCCTGCTGGATCCAGAAGACTCTGAGAACTTTACTTTTCAACTTGGCATGACCGTGCCAGCAATACACTTCATAAATACTCATTTTATTTCTTATTTTATAGTATTCAGTCCTCCCTCTTTTGTCCCATGATGGTTTCTGCATTCGTTTGTATATTGCTTCATAAGGCTTTATGTCTGTTGATTGTGTTTCTCAGTTTATTACTGAGAAAATCCAGAATAATCCAGTCTATGACTGTATCTGTAGCCACACCTCACATGTTCCTTCTCTTAGTCCCAAGTCTTTTCTTTTTCTTTTTCATTCTTATCACCTTTCCCTCTAATCATTGGTTATAAATTTCTATGGCTTTAACAGTCTCTAAAATCTATGAACTCTAGTAGTATTCTAACCTCTTTTTGACAACTTTACCCATTTTTTCTTTCCAAATTGTATCTAATAATCATTATCCTCAACACCTAACATCTCTCACTTTTAATCTATTAACTAAAATTCAGTAAACTCCATTTTGTTCTTGGTTGCTTATCCTTCAACCGTTATCAAAGTCAAAGTGGTCCAGTGTTATAGTTGGCAAGTATGGCATTGGCACAGAGGTATTCTAACTAGCTGTGATTGTTATTCTAGTCTATAGTCTATGCAAGGAGTAATATAGAATTTTCACAAGGCACCTTGCACTTCCAGACTAGTGGTTCTTTACCTTCCTAATTGATGTTAATTAATTAAATAATTATTTATTTAACTAATACTACAACCCTTTAATATGGTTTCTTATCTTGTAATTAGCCCAACCATAAAATTATTTTGCTGTTACTTCAAAACTTTTTTTTGCAATGGTTTTGAATCATAATGTAAATACCTAATATGCAGGATATTTGATACTTAGTGCCCAAAGGGGTGGTGAACTGAGATGGAAACTGAGAACTACTGTCTTAGACAGAACTATTTTTTGTACTACAAACTCAACCCCACTGCTTCAAGGTCCTATGTGAACACTGAAAATATTTCAAATGAAAGAATATGGCTGACAAAAATAAGCCAAGCAGAGAACACCATTGTCACCTGTGTAAATTCCAACTCACTGACACAAGAAACACAAAAAAGACAGACAGCAAATTCTTTCTAAGGTTATTAACCCTATAGCAATGACATCTTGTGATGATGAATTATGTGAAACCCCAGACTAAGAACTCAAAAGAATGATTACTTATATATGATTATATAGTGATACATTCAAAGAAATCAAAGAAGAAAATAACGCTCCCCATTGAGAGCACAAACATGTGAATTAAATAAGGAAGGTAATGAAAGATATGAAAGAATTAGATACAGAGATCAAAATGCTGAAAAAAACACAATTTGATGTTCTGGAAATGAAAAACAGTGAATTAAAAAAAATCTTTGGTAAGTCTCACCAATAGAATCATGAAAGAATGAAACAATAGAACTTGAAGATATGGTGGGAAAGCTGGATCAGTTGAACAATGAAAAGATAGTAAGAATGTACCAGTTGGAGTTCCAAGCTATACACAGCTCTAAAACAAAACAAAACAAACAAGCAAGCAAACAAACAACCAAGTCTCTGGATAAAAGGTAGGAAGGAGGCGGGCAACCTAGGTTTAATGGCTTAGAAAAGAGTTTTTAAAAGATTACGACATTGCAATGTCTGTACTTGAAGCACTTGAGAAGCTGAGGCAGGCAGATCTCTGTGAACTAAAGGGCAGCCTAGTGTATATATTGAGTTTCAGGACATCTAGGGTTACATAGAGAGATCTTGTTTCAACCCTACCCCCAAGAATCATAACAGAAAAATTCCCTGAATTAGGAAACATGATATCAACCCAGAAATGGGAGTATTCTGTGCACTAAACAGATAAGATCAAGAAGAATCCTAGCCTCATCATATTATAATTAAAATTCTGAATATATAGAACAGTAAAAGTATATTAAAAACAGCGAGAGAGAGAAACCGAGTCATATATAAAAGCAGACTCATTGACTAATAGCACATTATTCACCTGAAATGTTTAGTCAGGAGGACCTTGGCAAATCTATTTAAAGTTCTAAAAGACAGCAACTACCAACTCAGACTATTATACCCAACAAAACTATACATCATACTTAAAAAAAACTTTCTAAGATAGAAATAGGCTAAAGGAATTAATGACCACTAAATCAGTCCTACAGAAAATATTGAAAGACTTCTTTAGATTGAAGGGAAAGATAAATCTAACCATAAGGTCACAGGAAAGAACAAACCACGCTAGAATAGTAGGTAGGCAAAAGAGAAAGAAAGAAAGAAACCAAATGCACAGCTCCCAGTAATAACTATCAATATTAAAAGTCTCTATTATCCTAAAAGATGGAGACCTTTAGACTCCATTTAGAGAGTTAAAAAAAACCAGTAACCAACTATTTGCTGTTTCCAGTAAAAGCTCCTAACCACAGAAGACAGACTTTATCTTGGAGTCAGACACTAAAAAAAAGTATGCTAAAGAAATTGAATAGTATCTGAATAAAAAATAGACTTCAAAACAAAACTAGCAAGAAAAGATAAACACAGGCACTTTATACTGGTTAAGTGTAGTTGTCCCAAGACTACCAGTCAGCATAGGTACCTCGAATGGGGGGAATTAAAGGACAGGGATGAGAGAAGAATGGGGCCAAGACAAAGCTCTGATCAAAGCTCAACTTTATTACAAAGCAGCAGGTTTATAAAGGCAAAAACGGTAAGCCCAACCCCTAGACGTGACTGATGACTCATGCCAGCAGTCAATGGCATAGGTTTCCACTTCTCAGCCCAGATCTCTCTTATTAGGCCAAAAGCAGAACTCCCAACTCAGGAGGGGAAATTCCCCCTGTGATGGCAAAAACAGCTGATGTGGCAACTCCTGCTTTGCAGGTCAGGGCAGAACCTCCACAGTTAAGGAGGAATCCACTAAGAGGAATACTACATTGCTAAACACATTTGCCATGTACACAGTTTCATAAAAACAAAGTCTATTAGCTGTAAAGCCAAAGGTTAGCCTTAGCACAAACAATAGCAGATGACCTCCACACCCACTCTCACTAACTGACAGACATCCTGACAAAAAAATAATAGGGTTATGTGAATTGAATGGTTCAATAGATTGAATGAACTTAAAACAGTCATATTAGAACACTGTATCTGAGTACTATAGGATGCATATTCTTTTCCAGAGTCTATGGAACTGTCACCGGAATAGATAATAGATGAGCGCACAAGGTGAGTCTCAGCTAATATGGAAAAATTGAAATGATTCCTTGTGTTGAATTTGATTACATGGAATAAAACCACAAATCAGCAGCAAGAGAAACCCCAAATATTTACAAACTCATGGAAATGAAATAACACGCCACCAAATGATGAATAGGTTTTAGAAGGAAGCCAGAAGGAAATAACACGCTTCGGCTTACTCTCTGTCTTAGTGTCACCTTCCATTAAACTTCTGTGCCATGAGAGCAAAGTGGATGAAGAAGATGATGTGCACGCTGATGTGCAAGAGAAGAAAGGTGAAGCAGAGGTCCGAGTAGACCAGCTTGTGCACCTGTGGAGGTTGAAGAAGCAGAAATAAAGGACGTTGGAGGCCTGCACACATAAGTTGTCGGACTGCATGCTACTGATAATATATCTCAATAGATCTTGAACTTCACCATTTGTGAGACCATCTCTGAAAGATTGTCTTGCTTACAACCCAAATAGTCCCCATGAGCCTTGCTATGAACTTGTGGCATTGGGTAGCTCTGTTCTCAATTGTGGCCAAATGTAACTTGTGTGCAATAATCTTTCTTGCTAGCTCAGCTGAAGAATAAAAAACAACCCTACAATCAAATGAAAAAAAAATATAAGCACCACATCAAAACTTTTGGGATACGACAAAGTCAGTCCTAAGAGAGAAGTTTATGGATCTAAGTGTCTGCATTAAGAAATCAGAACAGTGCTAGAGAGTTGACTCAGTAGTTAAGAGCACTAGCTGCTCTTCCAGAGGTCCTGGGTTCAATTCCCAGCACCTATATCACAGCTTACAACTGTATGTAATGCCTGTTCCAGGGGATCTGACACCCTCATTCAGAAACGCATGCAGGCAAACCATCAATGTGTATAAAATAAAGAAAGAAAGAAATCAGATAAATTTAAAATAAATAACTTAATGATGCATAGTAGGTTCCCAGAAAAAGAAGAGCAAGCTAAACCTCAAATCAATAAGCAGAGATAAAGTCATAGGATTAGAACAAAAATTAATGAAATGGAAAAATATATACAAAGAATCAATGAAACAAAAGTTCTTCAAAAAGATAAGATTGACAATCTCTTAGTTAAATTTAATGAAAGAAATAGAGAGAAGGCCCCCAAAAAATAAGAGATGAAAGGGCAATTACAGCAGATCTAATGAAATTTAGAAAATTGTTGGTTCTTCCAAGTTGGAAAATATAAAAGAAATGAATGAGTTTCTAGATGTACAGGGCCTACCAAAATTAGAGTAGGATGAGATTAAACAGTGTAAGTATCTATAACAAACTGAGATTGAGGCATAGTTAGAAATCTCCAACCTAAAAATAATTCAGGCTTAGACAGATTCATTGATGAATTTTTATCATATTGAACTGATACCAATTCAGATTATTCCATAAAACAGAAAGGGAACATTACCAAGCTATTAACATGAAACTATTATTACCCTGATACCCAAAGCAGATGGATACACAACAACAAAAAGAAATACAGACGGACATCCTTGAAGTTAGATGCAAATTTTTTTCAAATTAAAAACCCCACTGAATTTAAAACAAATAAAAAGGATTGATCCTCCTGCCTCAGCTACTTTCTTAGCTACTATTTTATTGCTAAAAAAAATACCATAACCGAGGTAACTTATAGAAGAATCATTTAATTGGGGGCTTTTTAAAAAAAAAAGTTTCAGAGAGTTAGTCCATGACTAACCATCATCATGGAGAGCGTGGTAGATGGCAGGCAGGCATGACACTGGAACAATAGCTGAGAGTTCAAATCTTGTCCACAAGTTCCAGAGAGAGAGAGAGAGAGAGAGAGAGAGAGAGAGAGAGAGAGAGAGAGAGAGAGAGAGAGAGAGAGAATATGAATGTGCCTGTTGTGGAGTTTTGAAACCACAATGTGTACCCCAAGTGACAGATCTCCTTGAACAAGGACACACTTCCTAATTCTTCTCAAACAGTTCCACTAACTGTAGGTCAAGCATTTAAACCTATGAACCTTTGGAGCCATTGTTCATTTAGCAAACATTCTGTGAGAATCTATAGGTTAGACACAGAGCTAAAAGGAAAACGGGAAAAGAAAGAAAGAAAAAGAGCAACAAAAGCAGAGCTAAAATATAAATGAAAAGGCTTCATTTTCACTTGATATAGAGAAATGTCCACATTGTATGGCATTCTCAAAGAATTAATAATACATGTATGAAAAGAAAAACCTGCTGGACTGGAAGAGAGAAAGCTGGCATTTTAGCAGTGAACATTCCATTCAGTATCTTCATGGTCTCAACCAAGTAAGAACCCCTGTCTCAGTTACTCTTCTATTGCTGTGACAAACATTATTACAAAGCAACCTATAGAAAGAAGTACTTTATTTGGGGCTCACAGGTCCAGAGGGTCAGAGTCCATGACATTATGGAGTGGGGCATGGCAGCTGCTAGGCTGGAACCATAGTTGAAGACTTATATCTCTATCCTTAAGCACAAGGCAGGGGGTGGGGAGGGAGGGAGAATGAGTGAGCAAGCAAGAGAATGAACTCAAAATGGAAATTGTGTAGACTTTTGAAACTTCAAAGGCCTGCCCTCAGTGACATCTCTTCTACCAAGGTCACACCTCTTAATCCTTCCCAAACAGTTCCACCCATGGGGAAACAAGCATTCAAATATATGAGTCTGTGGAGGCCATTCACTTCGAACGGTTACCACACCCTCCTTTAAGCTTCCAAGTTCCATCTGTAAAAGCAGAGAAGAACTGTGGTTGGAGCTCAGTGGGTAAAGAGTTTGCTGTCCAAACAGGAAGAGTTGAGTCAGATGCCTAGTACTAACATAAAAGCCAGGAGCAGAGGTGTGCCTCTGTAACTCCAGCAGTGGGGGTGTGGCCACAGGTGGATCCTGAGAGCCAGTGGCTGGCCAGACTTTGCAAAATGATATGCTCCAGGTTCAGTGAGAGATTATCTCACTGAATAATATGTGGAGAGCAATTGAGGAAGAAAATGTGAAACTCATGCCGCCACGTGTATGTCTGAATGAGTGTGCCTGCCTGAGATGATTTCTCCCCTACCCATGGATCCGTAAAACCAGTAGGTATTTTGGCTGCCTCACACACAAGTTGGACTAATGTCAGGCCTGGAAGGAGAGCAGCTGGCTTGAGAATTTCAGTATTGGCAGTGAGAGGTCTGGCTTCACTGGGTAGGGAGGGGTGGGCGCCATGTTCTCGATCCAGATGTTGCCGTCAGAAACCTAACAGCTCCTGGAAGGCAAGGCGAGCTCCTTCCATGTTGCTCTCTTTCCTTGTCCAGAAAAATAGACTGTCCTTTCCAGCTTCCTGACCTCAAACTTGGCTTCCCCCGGACAAACATGTGGACTCCAAGCTCTCTGGGAGCTCGCTCCTGGCTACTCTCGCAAGATGCCGTGCTCAGCACACCTTCCGAGGGTGTGAGGCGACCCACTTCCACACGGGTGGATGGAGTCTTCTCGGCCAAGTGACCATCTCTCTGGCACCTAAGAAAAGAGATGCTGCGATGCTGATAATGATTGTGCTGACACGAATGGCTGCTAACTTGTGGCCCTGGCATGTTGTCATGAATGACGATATGTTTCTGGAGATGAAGGAGGGTTGTGACTTTTGGCTTGAATAGGAACCTCTCAGTGCCCAGACAGGGTTCCCAAGAACCTTCCATTGAGTCTGCTGTCCTTTCCAAGTTCAGACGTGGTGTCCACCCTCATTGCTCCATTCTCCTGGCTTACTATTAACTTCTAGCAAGAACTCATAGCAGCTCTCAAGGTCCTATTTGTAAAGTGAGAAGAACGAATTAGCGAGGGATTTTCCTCTGTGCTCTGAACTGTTCCATGTTCCTCTCCTAGGGCTCTGTGTACCGAGGGAGGGTGACCCGGCTCTTAGCTTTAGCTCAGGAAACTCCTCTTTTAAAAAGTTATTTTTTTATTTATGTGTACATGTTTGTCTGTGTGAGTTTTTGCCATGTGTGTCTGCATGCTTTGGAAGACTAGAAGAAGCAGCCAGAACCCCTGGAATTGCCCAATGTGGGGGTTGACAGCGGAACTCTGGTCTTCTGCAAGAGCAGCAAGCACTCTTAACCGCAGATACATCTCTCCAACCCCAGGGAATTCCTCTTTAATCTCAATTATGTTTTGAACTTTGCTTACATATTTCCCTTGAAAGAAGTGGCTTCCTGTTTTATTTTTAAGCAAGAGAAGTTTATAAACCAATCAATATTTATTTATTTATTTATTTATTTATTTATTTATTTATTTATTTATTTATTCATTTATAGCACGCGTTGCACTGCAGGCTGTGGTCTATAGACCCTAGAGAGTTCAGTTGCCTTAGCTATGCCTGTGAACCTGCCCTGGTCTCTGGAGATTTGTGATGCTTCACTCAGCAGCTTCTAATTGCACATACCCAGGACCCTGCCCCTCAAATTCCTTGTGCTGCAGCAACATTGTGTTCAGTCAATGTGCAGGGCTCTCTGGAAGTGCTGGAGGCTGGCTCGTGCAGCAGTAGCCTTCACTAGACAGGTGGGAGTTCCTAGAAAATGGCCCTTAGCGTAGGCAGCCGGGGGGCCTGTGTGAAACTGCATCCTGGGAAGCCCGTTGCGGGTATCACTGAGTTGCACACTAACGCATGTTATTTTAGCTACTTCTCTTCCAAATCCCTTCACTGCTGCTTTCTAGGGTCCCTGCCCAGATGAAGAGTTTGCACTTGAATGCTTGGTTAGGGACAAGGGATCCTAATCCATTCTGTGGAGCTTACAGCGTCATGGGTGCCTATGCTTATTACGTCATGGCTGCAGTCCCTTCCAGTTCTGCTTAACCAAGGAAGCAGGGCCAAGGACCTGAAAATGCTTCTGACTCTAGTCAGCCTTTTACTCAAGCTTCTGACTAGGCCGCTAAATACTTACTAAGTGCCAAGTGCGAGCTAGTCCTGCACTGGGATCTGGGACAGAAAGACGAGCCTCCGAGTAGAAAAGGTTCCTGTAAAATCCTCTTAGGATCAGGTGGTGTTTTTTTGATTTGAGAACAGAGCGGTTAGTTCCATTGCACATCTATGCATCCCAGACATAAACTCTGGGAAGAGAGGGAAAGAAAAACCTGTTGTGATGGTTATCGTCATCATCAACTTGACTAGATTTGAAATCACCTAGGAAACACACTTATGGGAATATCTTTAGGGGCATTTCCAGAGATGCTCGACTAAGGAGAAATGATTCTACCCGAACACAGGCAGCACCACCAAACACACCCAGATCAAATACAAAGCAGACAGCAAATTGAGCTCGTATCCCCTCAAACCAAGAGCCAGCACAAGCTTTCCTTTCTTAAGTTGTGTCTGTCAGTTGTTTTGTCTCAGCAAGATCAAAGTAACAAGGGCAAACGAGAGGTGAAAGTTCTTGGTTGCATTATCCCTCACAGGCATAACGTATAAGATATAGATTTATATCTTTACAGATAACTATGTCACTAAGGACATATGCATGATCAGACATATGCGTGTCAATAGCAGATACTTGTCTCAGTCTTTGGAAGCGTGGAGAGCCTTGGGTCTTCAGTCACAGCTAAGCAAGCTGGCCATCAGAGGATCCTAGTTAGGAGCATGAAGTCACTCTCCAGTGCACAGGCCACAGGAGTCAGGGCATATCATGCCACAAAGTGAGAAATCTAAATAGGAGTAGGAGTTTCTCTAGAGCAGTGGACCTCACTCACCCTATGGATCCTAACCCCTTTGGAGTTGAACAACCTTTTACCAAAGGTCACCTAAGACCATCAGAAAACACAGATATTTACATTATGATTCATAATAGTAGCAAAATTATAGTTATGAAGTAGCAACCAAAAAAAATTTATAGATGGGGCCAGCACGGCACAAGAAACTGTATTAAACGGTCAGGGCATTAGGAAGGTTGAGAACCGCTGGTCTAAGCCTCCCAGTCCTTGTGAGTGGAATTCCACTAGGGGAGGAGCTAACCACTGTGATTGAGTCCAGCTCCAGAGAGAGTTGTTTTCCATTAAGATCGGAGGGCCTTCGACCTTCGTTACACAGAGAATGTTATGTTTGACTTCTTCTTCCAGCAGTCCCATTGACTCATGGCCTCTGCATTTATGCTGCATGTTTTCATCAGCCAGGCAGGCATGCAAGGCTGTTCTGTGAGAGACTTTGTCAAGCTGTAGTGGAATATGAAAGGCTATGCTGCAGGTGTGGCAGCAATTGCTCTGTTTGTTCAAGTAAACAGGTCGATTCATTTCAAGGGCACGAAGACAATGAAGACAACGTGAATGGTTGTTATGCATGATGCAGACCCAAACTGCTGGCGAAAGGAGGAAGTCGTTCACCTGAAGCCCTTCAATGTGCACTCCTAACTACGCTCTCCTTCCCTTTGTCCCCCTCCCCCATGCTCCTCTTTTAGTTTTAATGAAAGAAGCTGCATTAAGTTGGCTGGAAAGGATTGCTGCCCTTTTCTCAGATCCTGCCACTGTTTTTATGTCGTGGAGACATGGGTTATCAAGTAGCCAATTGCCGGGGTTGAGGAGGAGGGCTGGCTATTTGGTTGGAGAGGGCCTTATGTCTGTGTCTGGGCTCCATCCCTGATGTGTCAAGAAGCATTTTTTTCCCAATCACCTTCATGGAAGCAGGAGGAAGATCTAAATAACACAGTGTTCCTTGGAAGGAAGCTGGTGGGTATATGCCATGTGACTGGAGTCTCCTGAGGGTTTGGAGATGGTCCCCTAGTGAGCTCAGTTCCCACAGGCTGTAGGGCCTCAGCCCATGTTCAAAGTGACAGCTTCTGAAACAATTGGATACATTAGTGATCACTTTAGGATAGAGGTAGTTTTCCCCTCCATTAAGAAATTAGTTAAATTTTAACTTTATGTGCATATTCAAGTTTGTCTGTATGTGTACCATGTGCTTGCAATGCTGGTAGAGATCAGAAGAGGGTGATGAACCCCCTGAAATTGGAGTTACAGGGGGTTGTGGAAGACCCAATAAGTGTTCTTAACCACTGAGCTACCTCTCCATCCCTTGTCTTCATCCATTTGATGACAGAGCAAGGAACAAGAGCAAAAGCAAGATTTTTTATTTTATGATTTAAGCTATTTATTGGTTCTTTGTGAATTTCACATCATGCACCCCAATCCTCCTCGTTGTCCCCTCACTTCATACCTGCCCTTCACCTACCCCACAACAGAGAAAAAGAATCTTGTGGAAACTGTAGTGCGTCAAAGTGTGTCCCACAGTATACCCTTTGGGTCACACTTCTTTGCTTGCAAACGCTCATTGCCATGGCTTGTTGGTCTGATATGAGGCCTCTTGGTGCCTGCGCTCTCTGGGATTCCTCTCAGATATCTTGTTTCCCTGTGTCACGGAGATTTTGTAGTTTTGGAGCTGTAGGACTGACACTTTCATGCACCACAGCAGTTCATCAATGGGGTAGATGTTGAATGGGTCAATTCAAAGCCCTTGATCTGGCCTGAAAGATATCCGAGCTAGTCAGTCTGCCTGCCATCCTACTTACTCTCTTGTCCTCAGGGCCCACTCACCAGCAACTCCTACTACCAGGGCCAGTTCTATCCTGCTGCACAGGCAAGGTGCAGGACCCATTCTCCTGAGTGTTGCAACAGGTGAGGGATGTGGCCAGTTTTAGCATCTCATAACCTGGGGTTCAGGTCCTCTGCCTGCCATAGATGGCAAGAGATGAAGGAGGGGAGGAGAGTATCTCCCCCTCATCCGCAACAGTGCCTAGCAGAGAAGAGGCAGGGCTGGCTCTCCCATAATTATGCAGCTCATCTGAGCATGTGAAGGGCAGGGCCAGCTCTTCCAGTCTGATGATCTCAGGGTCAGCTCTCCTGCCATTGATGGCAAGGGACCAGAGGGGAAGCATCTTTCCATTGTCCATGTCACCACACAGCAGACAAACTTGTGGGGCCAGCTCTCCCATGATCACACTCTTGGGGCCACCCATGCCCCTATCACCATGTCAGCTCTACTGTGCTGCCTAGGTGAGGGCAGGACCTGAAGAGCAAGCTTTTTTCCCCACCATCAATCGTCAGGAGACAGAAGACACAGTTTGGGGAGATGGCTTCTAAGGTGAATAGCTAAGAAGAATAGAAGGGTTCAAACTTCCTCTGAGCATCCCCTCCAAGTAGAGCTCTTGGAGACAGATATGGCTACTTTTCTTCCAGTATTGGACCAGATTTTTGCAACTTCTTGGATCCCCGGCAATGTACCTCGCTCACATCTAAGTGCAGTGAAAAAGTATTCCTTGCTACCGGATTTGTGCAGCAGGGACCTTTACTTGCTGAACCATGTTGCTGGCACCCTACAGTTTGAATCTTAGTATCATCAAAGGTCTATATATTAAAAATATGGCCTGCAGCTTGGCTCCTACTGAGAGGCGGTATAAACTTTAAAAATGCTTGGGGGAAGTCTTTGGTGAGTGGGGTACCATTGAAAGAGATTGTGGGACGCTGGTCTCCTCTTTCTCTTTCTTTTGTACACAACTGCAAGACTCCTGGGTCTCTTCTACTCAGTGCTCCCATAGACAGCAACAGGGCCAACCTCTCCTGAACTGACACTTTCAACACGGTGAGCCCGAATTAAGCTTTCTTCCACCTAGGTTTATTACCTCTGGCATTTCATTACAGCAACAGAAAGCTGACCAACAGGATGATTAAGAGCAAGGATACCATGTACAGATAATGGTGTCTTTTCCTGTCTTATGACCTTGACTACTTGCTTCAGTCTCTGCCTTTTCTTGTCTGAAAAAAAAAATGGAAATAATCCTATTTGCCCGTTTGGCTTCTTGAGAGACTTACCTGAGAAGACAGGTGCTCAGTGCTGGGGCCAGGTCCTGGCTCAGATAAATATTCAACATCTGCTTGGGATACACATGTGGGAATATTACATTGAAAATTTAATGACTTTCTTGGGAGTAAATACAGTGTGAACACAGAACCCTTCTGTTCAGGATTTCATGGTTTTTCCCCAACCTTTTTTTTCTCCCTCCTTTATTTATTGTGGTTTGTATGTATGTGAACCAGCTTGAATATCAGTGAAAACCAATAGGATGAAGTCTCTTGGTTTATATTACAGATCCCAGGCAAGTGAGTTCACAGGGTTGTCGGGGAGGGTCTCCCTTTCCCTCTGGATGGGACAAAGACATTTTCTACCTGTGTATTATAAGAGAAAGAATAGACTGCACAAAACCAGAACCCTGACCTGAGGACAGAAGGGTTGTATCAGAGGCAATAATTGCACAATAATTAATAATTCAGACTAATTATAATTTATGCTTAACAAGCATTCAGAGACAGGTAATCCAGGCTCCTGTGTTGGATGGTTCCAGTGTGTCCTTCAACCAGTTACTACTCTGTAGGTTTTAGCTTCTAAGTTTTTACAGTGAAGAGGTTGAGTGAATCTTTTGTTTTCATTAACTGAAAAACCTTTCATCAAGTAAAGTCCCAAACCCTCCTGTGAGAGAACGAACAGGAACAAGACGAATAGGAAGCAAAGCAAAACAGATGCAGCCCAGCCACCCTGGGGGGCTTGTCACTCTCCAAAGAAGAGGTCCTCGTGGTCTCCCGGGAACTATGGCCTTCCAAATAGGGTGTGGCTTCAAAGGAAATGAGCTCTGTGTGTGTGTGTTTGTGTGTGTGTATGTGTGTGTGTGTATGTGTGTGTATATGTTTATGTGTGTGTATATGTGTGTGTATGTGTATATGTATGTGTGTATGTGTTTGTATGTGTGCGTATGTGTGGTGTGTATGCGTGTGTGCATATGTGTTTATATATGTGTGTGTATGTGTGTATGTATGTGTGTATGTGTTTGTATGTGTATGTGTGTATGTGTTTGTATGTGTGTGTGTGTGTGTGTGTGTATGTGTATGTGTGTATGTGTGTGTGTGTGTGTGTGTGTATGTGTGTGTGTGTATGTGTGTGTGTATATGTGTGTATGTGTGTGTATGTGTGTGTATGTGTGTGTGTATGTGTGTGTGTGTGTGTATGTGTGTGTATGTGTGTATGTGTATGTGTGTGTGTGCATATGATATGTGTGTGTGTGTGAGTGTGCATTCAAGTGTGCGACAGTGTGTATGTCTTACTGGGGATTTGAAGATGTTTTTCTTAGTC
Organism: Rattus rattus; assembly: GCF_011064425.1. Taxonomy (NCBI): domain Eukaryota; kingdom Metazoa; phylum Chordata; class Mammalia; order Rodentia; family Muridae; genus Rattus; species Rattus rattus. The sequence goes on from NC_046162.1 coordinate 26,753,678, forward strand.
ACTCCTCATCATATTCTTTTAAAGATTTATTCATTTTTTACCTTATTATAAAGAAACCTTGGAAGTATATAAAAATATCATACAAAATTAACAGACCATTAAAAAATTATATGTATATACGTATGCTTGTGTGTGTGTGTGTGTGTGCATGTGTGCATGCGCACGCATGTAACTATGGTGCCTCTGGTAGCCAGAAGAGGGTGTCAGATCTCTTGGAACTGGAGTTATTGGTGGTTGTGAGTCAGATGGTGTTGGTGTTGAGAACCAAACCCAGGTCCTTGGCAGGAACAGTATGCACTCTTAACCATTGAACTATCTTTCCAGGTCCCATTCTAAATAGTTTTGATTAAGTGGAAGTTCCACTTTTAACCATCTAGAATATTCTGTATCTCCATAAGAAAGGGCCTAGACCTAAGCTTGGCTTCTTAGGTTTCTGTAGAAGTAGACATGTTAGCTGGCAGCTAAGATTTCCCCTGAGACAAGCTTTGTAGCTTGCATCTTGCAGACACATTAGTCCCAGCAACCTTTCTCGAAAGTGACCATTATTATTTCCATATTCTCATGAGGAAGCTGAGACTTAGAGAGGTTAAGTGGCCCAAAGTGACACAGCTCTGATGATGACTCATGTCCTTTATCATTTATCTGGCCTCTGGCTGCTGATGCTAAGGGCAGAGGGATTCAACCTGCTGCTGACTTTTATTGCCTGGTTTCCTACTGAAAACCAGAGATTCTGTGATTGTTTAAAAGTGCTTGCCAGACGTAATTTTTGTTAAACAATCTGTGTAAACTCACATGCCGTGAACATGAATAATTCATACTCTGGATGCACTTGTGCCTTTGTGAGCCTTCCTCTCCAACATGGAGGCCCAGGAAGAATCATTACAGGTAGACCTTGGAGACAGATGATCGGTTGAGTTTCACAGATGCTCCAGATGTCTTTGGGCCAGGTGGAGAAACGTTGCTTTTTCTTTTGGTTTCGGTCATATCTCACTTTACTTACTGGCCAAGCTCCTGAGCTTATCCCCACTAGGCCATCCAACCAACAAGGTTGGAGTCAAGCCTTGGATGAGCCAGACACCTGTTACTCGGGTGACTCAAGGCAAGGCTCAACCAACAGCTGTCTTGACAGTTCAGTGATGCAGATGGCTCAGGAAACATTCTGGCCCCAAACTGTCCCTCTGACTCACCAGCTTCTGCGTGACTGGACTCTCTTGTTCCTCTCTCTCCTGCCTGGGCTGATTTTCTGTTTACAAAGCACTTTAAAATCCTTTCTCTTACTCACCCCCCCCACCCCACCCCTATCACCCCTGGTAACTCTGTACTCCTGGTCTCTGTCTCCAGATGCAGAAATTGCATCCATGTGGAATTCACGATTGGTCCCAAATCTCAGAGTTCCTAATTAGGAGAGCAATGACTCAAATACAGACTTTCTGTCTCCAAGTGACATATCCTAACTCTGACTCAGACAAAGTGATTTGAAATTCTCTATCTTCCCCCTCTCCCAATCTGACCCCGACTTCATCAGCTTCAGCCTGTCCGTTTCTGAGGCTGACCATTTCTGCTATAGAGCCTGGGCATTATTTGTTACAGAACAGATGGTATGACAACTCCATGACCCCGCAAGCCTGTCCATCCATTGTGTCATTACTTCCCTGACATTTACTGTCTACTATGTACTTGACACTGAGTTTAAGCCTAGGCTAAAAAGAGGGATTTGAGTTCACATGGCTTACTTATCAGGCAGGAGAAACTTACTTGACTTCCTCTCTTCTTTGTTGTTGATTCCTTCTACTGCTTTTTAGTGTCTTAAATCCTATTTGTCTTATCTCAAGAAAAACAAAAACAAAACCTGAAAAAAAAACCCAAAAGAACAAAAACACTGCTCCTCCTCAAGCAGAGAGCAGGACTTGGGTGGACAAGGTCAGATCTACAGCTTTTGGGAGAAACAGATTGGAGTGTCGACTGTGGAGTCATGGCTCAAGCTTGGTGATTGAAGTTACTGCAGGGACAGGGTACAGAGCTCCTGCAGACTGCAGATGCATGAATAGGTTTCTGTGGGGGCTTTTTGAAGTTTAGAAAAAACCAACTAGTCACTATAATTTAAAAATTAAACTGTTTAAATGCAAACCAAATCTAGGTTCTTGGCTTCTTCCTCCTCCTCTTCCTCCTCCTCCTCCTCCTCCTCTCCCTCCTCCTCCTCCTCCTCTTCTCCTTCTCCTTCTCCTTCTCCTCCTCCTCCTCTCCTCCTCCTCCTCCTCCTCTTGCTCCTCCTTCTTCTTCTTCCTCTTCCTCTTCCTCTTCCTCTTCCTCTTCCCCTCCTCTTCCTTCTTCTCCTCCTTAACTTTTCTTTTATCCTCCTTCTCTTGAGTCTTTTGATACAGAGTCTTAGGTAGCCCAGACTGGTCTCAAACTTGAACATTTGATCCTCCTGCCTCTACTTCCCAAGCGTTGGGATTCTAGTCTTGCACCATCACACCTGATTTATGTAGTAGTTAGGGTGCTTTGTGCATGCTAGGCAAGCATCCTGCCATTGGAGGCACAGTGCTAGCTTTGGGACTATTTGATGATATGCCTGAATCACAAGGAAACAGGTGATGGGGGGCTGAGCAGTCCTCTGAGGGATGAGCACAGTAGTCTCTTGATTCCCAGATGTCCCTAGAGGCCCATTCCTCTTACTCCTAAACCTCCCTGGTTGCTGAAAATGTGCACATTTGGGATTCTCAAGAACAGTGTTCCAGCCTGGTTATACCTGCATTTTCTGGTCTACTCCGAGGTAGAAATTTCTTTTTTTCTCAAATTCTTCTCTTTTCCCTGGTCCCTGGTCTCCCTACAAGGATGGATACTGTAGAAGTTGCAAATGGGGAGTGGGGGAAGACTGTTCACTCATACTAAAGCCTTGAGTCTGGTGCTCAGTTTCCAGAGTGATCTCAAAAATCAATCAATCAATCAATCAACCATCAATCATCAATCAATCAACCATCAATCATCAATCAATCAATCAACAAACCAACCAACCAGTCAATTACTCAAGCAGGCAATTGAAAACAAGACTACTAAGGAACAAAATGGAGAAGGGCTGGGAGTGTAATGTTTACACCAGGGGCTGGTAGCCACTCAATGTGGGTGGAAAACTGTTTGTTTGTTATTAGTTAGTTCTGTTGGACTGATCTCACTCTGAGATGTAATCTTGTTAAGCAAAGGCTACTTCATGACCACACAAATTCATCCTTTGCTCTGCAGTGGACAGATGCTCTCCCATTGCCCTTTTTGCTTCTGTGAAAAGTCATCAAAGTGATTTCTTCTTCCTCCTGAGGATGCTTTCATGAAAAAAAAAAAAAAAAAAAAGGAACCCAAAGGCATGTCTTGCACATGCGCCAAAGCAAACACTATTCAGAGTTCTGAGTTGTTTTCGTGCCTTGCCTGAGTTCTTTGAAAACCCTGAAAATGATCTAATTTCCTTATTTATTTATTTACTTTGTGAGGCAGAGTGGCTCATTGTAGCTGATGACCTCCTGGTAACTATCCTTTGTTCTAGGGCCTCATAGGGGTGGACATTCATTTCCAGGGATGCTACTTATTAATTTAAGTGTATGTGTGTGTGTGTGTGTGTGTGTGTGTGTGTGTGTGTGTTGTGTATGTCTGCCTGTGTTGCGTCTGTGTATGTAGGTGTGTTGTGTATATGTGTGTGTGTTGTGTTTGTGTAGGGTTAGGGTTAGGGTGTGTGTGTATGTGTGTGTGTGTGTTTGTGTGTATTGTGTTTGTGTATATGTTTTCATATATAGTGTTAACATCTGTGTGTACTTTCCTGTGAGGTCTAAAGTTGGCATTAAGGTGTCTTCCTCAATCACTTTCTATTTTACTGAGGCAGGGTCTCTCACTGAACCTAAAACTCGCTTATCCCAATTAATCTAGCAAGCCAGATTGCTCCATGATACCTTGTACAGGAATTACAGACAGCTGTCACATCCGTCTGGTTTTGATATGGGTTCTGAGAATCCAGACTCTGCTCTTTATGTTTATGTGCCACGTGCTTTGTCCATTGAGCTATCTTGTTAGATTTGTTTATTTATTTGTTTGTTATGTGTTTGTTTTATTTTTAGTAGTATATATTATTATATTTTATTTATTTATATGCACATATGCATGTGGGTATGCATAGGCCACGGTGTATGTGTGTGGAGGGCAGAGGATGTCTCATGGTTCTCTCCTTCTTCTACATGAGGCACAGGGACCAAACTTGGCAACAGGTGCCTTTACCTACTGAGCCTTCTCTCTGATTCCTTATTAGTTCATATTAATTATACATAATAATGTGTTTCTCTGGCCCTCCCCAACTCCCTCTGATCTCCATCCTTTTTCAATTAGTTCTTCTTCTGCTTCCATGTTCTTTGAGTGTATGTGACCCAAGAGACTCATTAGGGCTACTCACAGGAACATGGGTAAGGGGTTATTTGCAGGAACACAGGCAACTCACCAATGGCTACACCACTGAAGAAAAGACCTCTCCACTGGTAACTTGTAACCATTAATCACCTACAGATCCCTAAAAAGGAGTAGGGCCTAGCCAGCTTCCCCATTGCCTATGAAAAAAATATTTATAGGCTCAGCCTCATGAAGGTAATCAAAGTTACTACAAGTTCATGAGTGCATCAGTCACGTCAGGCCTAGACCATGGCATTCAATAGAGCTCTACCCCTGTCTCTGGTTCATTCATTCTCTCTTCTGTGACATAGATGTGCAGTTTAGGGCTGAGCCATCAATAATCCTAAATGCACAGCACTGTGACCAGGCTTTGAGCTTCTACAGTAACCACTGTCCACAGCAAAAAGGAGCTTCTCTGATCAAAGATGGTAGTGACACTAATCAGTGGGCATAAACTCAAATATTGAGAAGGCAGTTTGACAGGAGAAACCTGTCTGTTTGGGTAAAACAGGAGCAGTAGGTTCCTTTGTAGTGACTATGGCTTCCCCAGCTATGGGCTTTGATTGGGTTTACAGTACCAGGCCTAAGTTCATTCCCGTGTAGAGGACCTCCGATATAACAAGGATGTGTTTGGCTGCACCCATACCATTCATGCCACTATTGGAGCAATGTACTCATTGTCCAGCAGGACAGTGTCATAACATGCAGGGTTTATCACAGAAGACCATTTATGACTTTTTCTTCCCTATGAACATGCGCAGTCCCTTCTGGTCCTGTGAAAACTAGCCACTAGAGAGGAAGCTTATATCTCAATCCTATCTTGATTTCTCAACATCCTGTAACCAGAGTGTAGAGTCTCGTCAGCGAAAGGGTCTTGTCATCTAGTTCTTGTGAGCAACAAATCACAATGGCCACAACATGTGTTCTTTTGGTGGTACCAGGGCCTGGAACTCATAGAGACACACACACCTACCTCTGCTTCTTGAGTTCTGGGATTAAAGGTGAGAGCCTCTAATTGTACAAAGTCTTTTGCTTTCATTTGTTTACCGAGCATTGGGTTTCCTTATGGTCTTTTGATGCGTCCTCGGTCTTGGTCGATGCTCTTCATCTCTTGTTCCCCAGCTAAAGTAGACCTTTGTACTTCCTAAAGATCTTCAATCTCACTACCACAACCAGTGTGTTAGAATCCTAGAATCATTTTGTGGCGGGCTTGCAGTGTGCCCAATGATGTCATTTATTGGTACTCTCTGAATTTTAGGGTCTTTCTTGGAATGAGTTGAACTGGCTCGGATGTCGCCACAGTTAGTCCTTTGAGCATCGTTTTCACAATTCTTGTCCCAGTCTTTTGTTATCTGCTTCAGGTTGACACATTTTTTTTAAAACTTTCTTTGAAATACCCATTTTAGGGGCTGGGGAGGTGGCTCAGAGGTTAAGAGCATTGACTGTGCTTCCAAAGTCCTGAGTTCAATTCCCAGCAACCACTTGGTGGCTCACAACCTCTGTAACAGGATCTGATGTCCTCATCTGGTGTCTGTGAAGACAGCTACAGTGTACTCAATCAAGCAAACCAGACAAATACCTGTATTACACATTTTTAAAAAAAAAATTATTGTTAAAAACAGAAAGTCTGGACCATGTTCTCTAAGTAGAAGGTAACCTTCTGCCTAAGTACAAGGATGAAAAAAACCTACTCCACTTCAGGCACTGCCACATCAGTCATGGTCCCTAGCATGCTGTGGCCAAGGCTATTTCCTGTGAGGTTGCTTGCTAGTATTCCTGGCTTTTGTATCGCTAGTATTTTGGCTTTTAGAGCTTTGGGGACTAATGAGTTTAGTTCAGCTTACAGGCCACAGCAGGCCAACACTGAGGGGAGTCAAGGCTGAAACCTGAAGGGAGGCCTGCTGCCTATTCTACACTGCACTACTTCAGACCAAGGGGCTCATTTATAGTCAGAGAACTATAGCAGGAAGCTAGCATGTTGCTTGCTGTCTGGGTCTCACGGACAAGCTAACCATTGTTAGCTAGATTTTTATATTGTTTTGGGCCATCTACCAAGAAGATGGTGTCATCCACACTGGACTGGGCCCTCCTACATCAATTAAGAATCAAAATAATTCTACAGAGACATGTCCACAGGCCAATCTAATGCAGGGAATTCCTTAACTGGGGCTCTCCTCTCACGGTGACTCCAGAGTGTGTCAAGTTGATTGTTGAAGGCAACCATGACAAACCCTATTCAAGAGTCAAAAAATTGAAGTGACCATGGGTTTTATAGGTATATAAAATAGGTGTCAAACGTTTAACTGTTAATAACTCATAAATAACTTTATTTTAAAACCCCTCTTTGGTATACATATGATTTTACCATTTAACAAAGATGGGCCAATTTGCATTTTTATGAGAGAAGATGGATGTACTTGTTTAACATGACACAATACAACCAAAGATCCAGTAATTTGATACCATCACGTTGGTAGGAAGATAATAAAAGACTTTGTTTTCCACAATTAAACCATTACGTTTCCTTAGGAGCAGAGAATTTTTCATGTAATTAAGAACAGGAAGTTCACAGCACACAACGGTTTCCAATTTGAGCTAAGCGGTTCCAGGTAGCCTACTGGTGCCTTGTGGCCTGACACCAGGGCATGCATGTACAGTGTGAAGCTTTCGTGCTGTGCATTCAGTGATACAGCGTAGATGCGGATTTTCAGAAGCACTATGTATCTGTTACATTTTGACTTTCAATTAAGTTTTGGCTGTCTTGTGATCAGAAAATTCCAGTGTTGCCGAATTTCTCCTGGCCCACCCCGCCAACATCTAGTCACCCACAACATCAGATGCTTGACTCTAGGGAAGGAAACTATTATTAATCACGTCTTACCTCTGAGCTACAAAGCAGTATATTCAGTCCCTGGGACCCAGCTCAGGTTGTAGCCCCAGCAGCTTGCTCTGCACTGCACACAGGCTCAGGCTGTCCCTGCTGTTAGGAAAGGGAGATTAACTGTGTCCCAGGGTGTTGAAGCTTCACCAGCACTGAGAAAATTTCTCACTGATGTAATCAGAGGTGGCGGAAAGAGGAGGGAGAGGGAACAGCATGCTCACCAAATGACTCCTGTCCTCTGGCCCTGAGCTCATTGGGGTGGCTATTGTCTCAGGGTCTGCTGGGCTGAAAAAAGCTCTATTTTTCAGTTCACCTTCTCTGTATTTTTATTCTTATCTTACTCACTTTTAGCTGTTGAATATCACTTTTTGCCCCAGCTATTTTTTCTTAAACTAAATTTTAGAAAAAGAGGGCACAGAATGGCCTTTTTTTTCTTTCTTTCTTATTTTTTTTCAATGCTAGGCTCCCCTCCATTAGGAACACAAAAGGAGCCAGAGATTAGTTGCAATCAGCGGAGTCCCACAATGCTACAATAATGACTTGGGGTATCTTTTAATAGCATTAACAAATCCTGGTGGCCCAGCTTGGCTTGCTCACCGGCATCTCTCTTTGATCCCGGGCTCCTTAGGGATGCAGGGCAGTGGCTGGAGACAGCAGGTAGGAGGGGAGGGAGGAAGGCAATGAGTAGCTCGAAGCCTCAGGACAACCTCTAACTTGAAGATGGGGCTGCAAGTCTGACTCATAGCTGGCCTGGGGCCAGAGCCATGAAAGTTGACGCAACATTTGTTTGTGCAAAATGCTTCCCTGATGTGCGATTATCACCCCCCCTCCCCCATCCCTGTGACATGGACTGGTCTCAATTTTTCTAGGGGAGCAGTGTATACATGCTGGCAGGTGCAGTAGCCTGGAAACTTCTTGCTAGAAGTGGAGTCATTCACACCACCAAGCCCAGTGGCTGAATCACGGCAAAGGCTCTGAGCCTGATTTTTACCTTAATAATCACACCTACGGTGATTCTGTGCTGGGGGCAGGATGGGCAGCAGAATACATGCTCGAACCTTCATTTTCACAGTAATTCTCCCCGGGGATGGGGATGTAGCTATGGCTGAGTGGAGTACTTAGCTATTATGCACAAAGTCCCGGGTTCAATTCCCAGGATGGAATATGCCAGGGAAGGTGATACAGTCTTATAACGCCAGCACTTGGAGATGGAGGCAGGAGTGGAAATTCAAGGTTTTATTTGGCTGTTTAGTGAGTTTGAGGCCAGCGTAGGCTGTATATAAGAGAAGGGAAAAAAGAAGACTCCCACTAGAGTCCGCACTGATTATCCCCAGAATGTAGATAGATTGGAGAAGCCGAGTCTCTCAAAGCTAAGTAACTTATAGACAGTGAAGCCGAGATCAGAATCCAGGCTTTTAAATCCCGTGAAATGTGAAAGGAAGATGGTCATTGAATGTGGCTGTTGACAGTGTGGAGAGGAGAGAAATATTGTGCATGGCAGGAGCCTGGGAGGCTGAAGACTGGCTCCTAAAGCCACTGCCACTCAATGACTCAGCTCTCAGCAGGCTTCAGAGTGTGCCATGTCAGGGGCTGTCCCTCTGCTGTGGGGTTTGGAGGGGCAGCTGGTCCAAGAAGGCACCATGTATCACTGTCATCTGCCTTGGGTTCAGCTCTGACACTGGAAGTCTGTGGATATCATGGTGTGTAACACTGAGCAAGTGATGCAGTCTCTTCGGACTGGAGCTTTTCCCTTTTTCTCATCTGTGAAACGAGGACAAAAACACACCCATCATCTAGGAACGTTGCAGGGAACGTAAGTACGATAGGATTGAGAGCAACTCCCAATACACACAAGGCTTATCATTAGGCCCACAGCTGTGCATCTCGAGCCCACTTGCAGGTCCTACCTCTCTCTGTGAGTGTCTCTTAACAGCCTGCTCCAGGTTATGTGACCACTTGGCTTTTGTGGATTCTGGTGAGCCTGACCACGAAGAGTGTCTTCTGTGATTCAGTAGCACCCTCATTTGGGCACATCCCAGTCCTCCTGAACCAGACTGCATGTAATGATGTCCCCAAGGGGTGTGGAGACACAGTCGGGTTAGAGTCAGTCTTAGAACTCTGGAAGGCCAACCAGCAAACAGAAATGACCCGGGGTTTCCTCCTCCTTATTGGGGATTCAGTCCAATGCTTTGTTCAAATCACAAGAGTACAAGAAATAAGCTGTGGGCCTCCCTGTGACACTGTTTCTTTTATGTTGACTTTGCTCTTCTTGCACACCACATCTGAGGCTTGTGATCCATTCCTTGGATGTGAAAACTGAGGCAGAGCTGGGAGTGAACTTCAGTGTACAGCTACAGGATGCTAGGCACAGTTAAGATGGCTTTATTGGGCATCAATTCCCATTGACGGAGAAGCCCTTGGTCCTGCCAAGGCTGGACCCCCATTGTAGGGGAATGTCAGGGTGGGAACGGAGGGGTGGTTGGGGTGGGAGAATACTCTCAAGGGCTTCTCTTCCCATTGGTGCCTAACAAGGCCGTCCTCTGCTACATATGCAGCTGGAGCCATGAGTCTGTCTATGTGTACTCTTGGGATGGCGGTTTAGTCCCTGGGAGCTCTGGTTTGTTGATATTTTGTTCTTATGGGATTGCAAACCCCTTCAGTCCTTTCAATCCTTTCTCTAACTCCTCCATTGGGGACCTCATTCTCAGTTCAATGGTTGGCTGTGAGCATCAGCCTCTGTATTTCTCATGCTCTGGCAGAGCCTCTCAGGAGACAGCTATATCAGGCTCCTGCCAGCATGCACTTCTTGGCATCAGCAATATTGTCTGTTTGGTGGCTGCATGTGTATGGGCTGAATCCCCAGGTGGGGCAGGCTATGAATGGCCATTCCTTCTGTCTCTGCTCCAAACTTTGTCTGCATATCTCCTCCTACGAATATTTTTGTTCTCCCTTTTAAGAAGGACTGAAGTTTCTGCACTTTGGTCATCTTTCTTGAGCTTCATGTGGTCTGTGGATTGTATCTTCAGTAATCCAAGCTATGTGTGTGTGTGTGTGTGTGTGTGTGTGTGTGTGCGCACGCACATGTGTTTGGGTTACCTCACTCAGGATAATATTTTCTAGTTCCCTCCATTTGCCTATGAACTTCATGAAGTCATTGTTTTTGATAGCTGAGTAGAACTTTATTGTATAAATGTACCACATTCTCTGTATCCATTCCTCTGTTGAGGAATATACCATCTTCTCAGCACTTCGTGATATGTTCTCCAAAATTGACCATATAATCGATCACAAAACAAACAGGCCTCAACAGATACAAGAAGATTGAAATAATCCCATGCATCCTATCAGATCACAACCAACTGAGGTTGGTCTTCAATAACAACAAAAATGACAGAAAGCCCGCATACACCTGGAAATTGAACAATGTTCTATTCAATGATAACTTGATCAAGGAAGAATTAAAGAAAGAAATTAAAGACTTCTTAGAATTTAATGAAAATGAAGTCGCAACATACCCAAACTTATGGGACACAATGAAAGCAGTGCTAAGAGGAAAACTCATAGCTTTGAATGCCTCCAAAAAAACAAAAACAAAACAAAACAAAAAAAAAAGAAAGAAAGAAAGAAAGGAAGAAAAAACTGGAGAGAGCATACACTAGCAGCTTGCTAGCACACCTCAAAGCTCTAGAACAAAAAGAAGCAAATTCTGTTCACTTATGATCTCTATCCTCTGCTCCCCATGAGAACTACACTGCTAGCATTTTAGTTGTACCGCAGGTGGCAAATTTAGACTCTAAGTGAGGAAGGTGCTCAAAGTCAACCAGTGTCAAGAAGGAGAAGTGGGATTAGAATGGGAGTTGTCTATCTCTCTGCTCCATGACAGCACCAACTGCTCTACCCACAGTGCTCTCTGAGTCCATGCATCACAGGTCTCTTCTTGATATCTTCCATCTCCCTTCCCAGAAGCTAATGAGAGTTCCTTCCCTTGCAAGCCATGCCCCTTAGCACTTATTTGGATCTACTCTTCTTTTGTGTAAGATACTCCTTCAATTCCTGAGCAGGCAGCCTCCACCTGCCCCCCTCATGTGTGCCGGAGCTGTTTGTTAGTGGTCCCAGGACAGTGTCTCCCATGGAGTAAGTGGGCATGAAATGAACACAGCTCACTGCACAGCTTGACTTTTTCACCTGGGCAGTAACTGTACAATGGGGAGAAGCCAACATGAATGACTCTTTTATACCCTAGAGCATCTCCAACTGTTTCAGACGGCTATGCTGTTAGTATCTGTCCCTGTGAAGCTATGTGTTTCCCTCAGTTACTCTTTTGCTCATAACCATTTGTTGACAGTCTAGGCGAACACTGGTATTCTATCTCCTAGCTTTCTTATCTCCATGTCGGACAAGAAGAAGCAAAGCCTGGGCAATCACCCTGCTTATCACACCTCAGAGACCTGGTGCAGATTCCTGGTGAGGAGATACCTGACCGGAGAGGACACCACGAACTGAGTTCCACATCTCTGTCATAATGGCTCCTCTGATTTCAGCCTGGTCCTGACTCACGTGCCTGGCAGAGGCCCATGGGAGGCCAGAGCCTGTCCTTTCTCTGGATCCTTGGCACAAATCAGTGCCAACAAACTAGAGGAGGAATCTTTGCCTTTGAGGTATGAGCCAGCTGGGCTGTTGCAGATCAGCTAAGAAAATAACTCCTCCCAGTCTCCTGAGGTTCAACCAAGGGCAACAGCCAGAGTGGGATAGGCTGATCTTTCTGGGAGGGCCGGAAGCTGCTGGTGATAACAGCTGAGCTCAGGTGGATGCCTTTCTGGTCAGAAGCTCAGATGTGACAGTATATGACTGTACTTTTGTTGACTGGCTGGAGTCTCATGTTCATCTCTTGGCTTGGCTTCTGCATGCTGGGGCTTACGAGCTGGGTGGGCAGGGGCTCCTTTGTAGACTTTCTTATAAGAGCACAGGTAGGGGTTATTTAGAGAAGCACGGTGTCTTACTAGTGACTACACTACTGAAGCACATACCTCTCTTCACTCCAGCAACCACTAACTACATCTATCACCCCACAGAGGGGTAGAGCCTTGTGAGTTCCTCATTCTTTCATAGAGGAATATTGATGGGACAAGTCTAGTATGGGTCTTTCTTAGAAATTACAGAAGCTGAGTATTTTAGTGTGCAGTCACTCCATCCTGTCCACAAGGTAGCACTCCATAGCATTCCTTCCTCTGTCTCTTATACTCTTTCTATCCCTCTTTCTTGGAGTTCCCTGGACCTTGGAGGGGCTGATAAGAGAGGGACCCTCCCTTCTGTTTCTAGGTAGATCCTTTTGGTTTGATTAGCTGTGAAGGAGAGGGGCTGAGGACTTTATCTTTAGTAGTCCAGTTCCAGGAGGGCTCCCTGTATTCATCATTCACCACCCACTCCTTATGGGAATCTTGTCCCTGAGCCCTTCATCCTTATTGCTATGGATAGAAGAGGGTTTGCCACAACATACTTATGGTCTGGAAGCTTAGTCCCCAGTATGGTACCATCAAGAAGATAGAACCCTTAAGAGGTGAGAGCCAGTGGGAGCTCAACCCACAAATGGATCAATGCTGCCTTGAAGTCATTCACTGGGTCTTATTAGAGAGCTCGTTAGAGAGCCCGGCCCTTCTCCAGTGCTTTGCTCCCCTTCTCAATACCCATGGTCTCTCTCACATACTCTTCTTATCTGCTGTGTTGAGCATAGCCAGAAGCCCTTCCTCAGGGGCTGATGAGATGGGCCATCCAGCTGTAAGCTCTCATCATCTAGAACTGGGTGCTAAGCACATCTCTTTTCTTTATAAAGTTCCTAGCCTCTGGCATTGTAGGGATGGAAAGTGAATGAAGGCATTTATCATCACCCAGTTAGTCTGAACTTAATTCCCAACAAAGGTATAAGCAGTTACATCATCAGGATCACAGAGGACAGCCTTAAAGCAGGAGAGGCAAATAAAGGTGGGGGTGGGGGGCACCACGACTGGGAGGAGCATCTCCAAGTGTAGCTTTCACTGTGGCCTCTCAGATGTCCACCTACTGCATCTTAATCCCTCGGAATATCCCTCTCTTTGCCAGGATCTCATCCCTACTCATTCACCTCACCTCAGAAGCTTCTGGTAGGTGACAGGCGGCTGAGACTTGGGCTTAGGCAGGGAAAGAAGCATAAATGACTTGTGTGGATGTGAAGGAGGTAGCTTGGCCTTTTTACTTCAAGGACTCCTGTCAGCAGAAGCAGCCTCACCCTACATCTGGTCTGGAATCTTTTGGTTTGTTTGTTTTTGTTTTTGTTTTCCAGATAGGGTTTCTTCTTGTAACTTTGGGAATCCTGAACCTAGCTCTGTAGATCAGACTGGCCTCAAATTCACAGAGATTGGTCTGCTTTTGCCTCCAAGTGCTCGGATTAAAAATGTGTGCCACCACCTCCTGTCACTGGAATCTTTGTAAGGGATACTATAGTGTGTTTGGGGGCCTGGAGAAGTGGAGGCGCCCACTAGTTCTCCTATGGAATGGAACAGATGGATAGGCTGGGCCTGGGTAGGTAGCAGACACTTAGGTCTCCATTTCTCAGCACACTGCTCTTCCTGAACTGTGCGGGGATATTTCAAAGGCCATGTAAATTAGGGTGGCTTTTTGTGGAGGATCTCTAAGGAGATAAGGATAGGGTTTTCACAGCAAAGGCCATTGGTGACCCTGGGGATTGGGGATCTGTGCCCCATGCAGACTACACAGAGAGTAGCCATGACGTACTTCTGGGGGGATATGGTCAAGAAATCAGTAGTTTTATGACAGATAGAGCCACCCATCTAGTTTGTGGCTGGGAAGCAGAGTGGGTAGAGTGTTCCCACAAGGCTCACGTAACCCTTCACCCTGGCAGATTGAGGCTTAGTGTAGAAAAATCAATTGATTTTTTTTGTTTGTTTGTTTTAAAGAAGGGTACAACTACTAAACTTGAGTTTGATGTCTAGAGTTTGCACGTGTCCTCTGGATTTGGGGGGTGTGACACAGTTGGGCGACAATGGTTTCCTTCTCTGTTCCCTGTGTTCTCTGTTTTCTTGGTTTTCTCACTTTAGTGAACATTTCCTGAGGGTCTGCTGCTGAGGGTGAGTAGAGAGCACTCATGGTGTGCAGACATCCCCTGCTTGGCTTGTTGGGGGAAGACACACACACATCAGACAATCCTACAGATATCTATATATACACTATACACAAAATTACAACCTAGGGGTATGACCTACTGCTCTGAGGGTGGTCTGATGTGGGGGTGTGCAGGTGCAAGGAGATGGGGTTAGGAGAAGCAGAAGGCACCATCTGAGCTGTGTTTTAAAGAAAACATTTATTTTTTCTTTTTACTAATTTTTAGAGAACTTCATTCACTTAGGCAAGGAATTTGGATCATGTTCAACTCTCACTCCTCCCATAACTCCTCCCAGATCCATCCCCTGACTCCCTCATAATTTTGTTCCCAAACAAACACAACAACAACCAACCCACCCACTGAGTCTAATCTGTGCGGACGATATACTCATGGGTGTGGAGACAACCATTGGAACCTACTAGGGGCCACACCCTAAAAGAATATTGACCCTCCTTCCCCTAGAAGTCTTCAACTGTCAGTAGTTCCTCAGTTAGGAGTAGGGCCTCATAAGCTTCTCTGCCTACAATGAATGACAAGTGGTTTGATCTTGGACAGGTCTTGTGAGAGCAAGCACAGCCACTGTGATTTTATGAGTTCAATGGTCCCGTCAAGGGCAGCAGACACTGTTTTGCTCCAGCCTTCCTGGTTTCTGAATTGTTTATCTTCTGCTTTCTCAGGTTGCTCCCTGTGAGATGAGTTTTTGAAGTAAGATGAGGTGTACGGGTAAACACAGGTACATGCATGCACATATAGAAAGGATATTTCTTTGAGAATGGAGAACATTCCAGAAGGCTGTCAGGTTGGGGAAGAAACTTTGGTGCCTTTAAGGACAGCAAGGAAACCTGTGTGACCACACAGAATTAAGGCCCAGGAAGGAATAGGAGCGAGGCCACTCAGCACCTTGGGCATCAGGTTGGACAGTGTGACCTATCTTAAAAATATTGAGTGATCACTGGAGGTTTTTAAGGCTGGAGGTAATAGGATCTTATTTCCATTTCTCAAGGCTTATTCTAACTGGTGTGAGTAGGACAGGTATGGGAAAAGACAACAGGGCGACTAGGGTTTTCTGAGGAGGCAGAACCATCTGCAAACCATGTGGGAAATGCTCAGATGTTACTAAGTGGAAAACAAAACAAACACCACCCAGCCCCACACGTGTGGCGCTTTGCATTTTTTAAGATCATATGCAGATATATGCGTATGTGTTCACACCCGACAGGTTTGTGGACACACAGCTCCTTCCCAGCCTGTTGCTGTTATGACACATCTTTGTAGAACGGACAATATCTTGGATCCGTGGGCCACAAGCCTCCTGCTGGAGTCGCCGATGTTGGCAATGTTGTTTAGCCTCTTAGTTTTCCCTTCTGCAAACTAAGGCGTTGACTTGTCTAAGCCTTGGGAAGGCAGAGACAGGCAGATTTCTGCCTGTTTTGCCTACATGCTGAGTTCTGAGCCAATGAGGGAACATGTCCAACACAGAAAGAAAGATTAAGGTGGCTGGCACTGGCAGCTGAATTTGTCTTCCAAATGCACATACAAGCACACACAAACACACACTCACACATGTAGGACGATGGTACACTGGATGAGCTGTAAGCCAAATACTTCCCGCTGTTGGACTCCTGTGCCTTTGGTCAGAAAGGCAGTGTGCTTGGGAGAGGCTGTGTGTTTTATGCAGGTGAGTCACACACTTTGGCTCACCACTGCAGAGTCAGGGTGACATTCCAGAAGAGCCGCAGCAGGGTGGTGGAGAATGAGAACATCTCACAGAAGGGGGAGTGGGCAGCTGTCCCCAGCTATGACTTACAACCTGCTAAGCTAAAATAGCCCTATCTCCTGGCCTGCTCAAGGAAGCTTCTTCCAGTAAAGATTGCATCAATGTGTCCAGGATGGATCCTAGAGTTGCAGGAAGCTTTTCCTATTTAAGGTCCTATGAGCCTAGGGCATAAAGTTTTTGTGGTAAAAATGAAGAAGGCCAGAGGAAAGGGAAGACTCAAGACCAGGCCGGTTTGGGAAGCTTCCTTGGGTTTGACCTGATTGGGGTGAGGGATCTTAGTTGTTGATGAGAAGGGTTATACCTCTCAGCAGAAGGTCTGTAGGAAGAAACAAGAATCACTCAAAAGGAATATTTCCCACCCAGAAACCCAGTGAAGGGTTTGTTGAAACAAACCTGAGCTTGTTAGAGCTTTTGTGAGGTAGCTTCACCGTGAGTGGTTGAGGAACTGGAAGCAATGTTCGGTGTGTCCACCTTCCATCTCTCATTTGTATATTATGATTTCAGACTTTGCGGTTTGTTTTATTATTTTCTTTGCTTTCTTATTTACTTGTTTATTATCTCTCTCTCTCTCTCTCTCTCTCTCTCTCTCTCTCTCTCTCTCTGTGTGTGTGTGTGTGTGTGTGTGTCAGGGTGACATTCCAGAAGAGCCTCAGCAGGGTGGCTTCTTATGCTTTGTAATGGGGTTTTATCTGCTTGATTTTTTTTTTTCATTTGCCTATTTGTTTTCAAACAGAGAGAAAGAAGGCTTGGGGTTGAATGTGAAGAGAAGTCGGGAGATGGGGGAGAGGGAAACCATGATCAGGAGGTGTTGTATGAATTTTCAGTTAATAACAAGAAGAGAGCACTCATGGAGCCACCTTCCTCTAACCACACTATAGCCACTCTACCAGTGTGTTGTATTCCTAGCCTTGAACTTGCTACACAAAGATGACCTTGAATTTCTGACCTTCCTATCAGTCTCCTGAGTGCTGGAATCACACTCAGTTTATGCAGTGGGTGCTGGGGTTTGAACCCAGGGTTTTGTGCTACCACTTGAGATATAGCCCTGGGCCTCTTCTTACTCTTTGGAACAGAGTCTCACTAAGTTGTGCAGAGTGGCCTTGAATTCACTTTGTAGCATAGGCCACTCATGACCTTGTGATCTTCCTGCCTCAGCTTCCCAAATAGCTAAGCTCACAGGCCTGTGTGACCCAGCCTTGATTAACTTTGTCCGTGTTACAGTATGGTTAGGAAGTACCCCAATGTTCACAATCCCATATAACTCTTTCTAGTTCTTAGTTCTTATCACAGGAGGCTTTCCTTTTTTTTTTTTTTTTTGTCCACCTTTATTAAATTGGGTATTTTTTATTTATATTACAATTGTTATTCCCTTTCCCGGTTTCCAGGCCAACATCCCCCTCACCCCTCCTCCTCCCCTTCCATATGAGTGCTCCCCTCCCCATTCCTCCCCCATTTCCACCCTCCCCACAACAATCCCGTTCACTAGAGGTTCAGTCTTGGCAGGACCAGGGGCTTCCCCTTCCACTAGTGCCCTTACTAGGCTAGTCATTGCTACCTATGAGGTTGAAGCCCAGGATCAATCCATGTATAGTCTTTGGGTAGTGGCTTAGTCCCTGTAAGCCCTGGTTGGTTGGCATTGTTGTTCATATGGGGTCTCAAGCCCCTTCAAGCTCTTTCAGTCCTTTCTCTGATTCCTTCAACGGGGGTCCCATTCTTAGTTCAGTGGTTTGCTGCTGGCATTCGCCTATGTATTTGCCACATAGGCTGTGTCTCTCAGGAGAGATCTACATCTGGTTCCTGTCAGCCTGCACTTCTTTGCTTCATCCCTCTTATCTAGTTGGGTGGCTGTATATGTATGGGCCACATGTGGGGCAGGCACTGAATGGGTGTTCCTTCAGTCTCTATTCTAAACTTTGCCTCCCTAACCCCTCTCAAGGTATTCTTGTTCCCCCATTTTTTTTCTTGTTCCTTTTAAAGAAGGAATGAAGCACCAGATTTTGGTCATCCTTCTTGAGTTTCATGTGTTCTGTA